>NC_073407.1:6815756-6995756 GCF_028641065.1 Leucoraja erinaceus | reverse complement strand
AGCATCTATGGAGCGAAGGAAATAGGCAGTGTATCGGGCCGAAATCCTGGAAGGAAATAGGCAGCATTTTGGGCCGAAATTCTGGAAGGAAATAGGCAACGTTTCGGGCCGAAACCCTTCCAGGGTTTCGAAGGGTTTCGGCCCGAAACGTTGCCTATTTCCTTCGCTCCATTGATGCTGCTGCACCCGTTGAGTTTCTCCAGCACTTTTGTCTACCTTCGATTTTCCAGCATCTGCAGTTCCTTCTTAAACATCTCTTCTGAGCCACTCTGTCCGAAACAGTTCAAACTTGGTGTTGAGTTCCCCGAGTGAGACTGTGCTGTTAAACAAAGCAGGAGATATCCACCGAGATATGAGGATTTGCTGCCTTTATTTATTGTAAATGTCCCAAGAAAGGAAATGATGCTCAGACTCGCATCTACTGACAGAAAAGGGCAAAATAACATTTACAATTAATAAATGCAGCAAATCCTCGTTTTAACGCACCCCTGTATAATGGATTTTTTTTTCTAGCAGACGGGCCTACCTACCTTCTGACCCCTGAAATCTCACCTATTCCTTTTCTCCAGAGATGTGACCTGAGGCGCTGAGTTACTCCAGCATTTTGTTGCTATCTCCATCTTCATCTATCTGGATAGAGCCTTCTCTGTTGCTGCTCCAGCACTCTGGAACACCCTGCCATTGCACATCAGACAGGCCCCCTCACTGTCCATCTTCAAATCCAGTGTTAAAACGCATTTATACTCCCTGGCTTTTGACCATGCCTGAGGCTTTGCTTCTGTTTGTGGTGTTTTTGATGTTTCTTTATTTTACATGTCTTTTCCTACTATTTCTTTTGATTGTTATTTTTGGTGTGTATTAACTTTTTTGTCAATGATTAGTGATGTACAGCACTTTGTTGCAGCTATGTTTGTTTTTAAAGTGCTCTATAAATAAAATTATTATTATTATTATTATTATCTTCCTCGGCCACCTCCATCACCGCCGACCCTCACCTGCGCTCCGGGAGCCCGTGACCATCGACTCCGCCGATCCTCGTCCCCCCCGTCTGGCCACCAGCGGGCCGGAGCTGTCGACTCACCTGGATTCCAGGCCCAGCTCCAGACCTGAAGAAACATCACAACCCGAAACGTCACCTATCCATGTCCTCCAGAGATGGTGCCTGACCCGCTGAGTTACTCCAGCACTTTGTGCCCTTTTGTGTATTAACCAGCATCTGCAGCCGTTTGTTTATACTGTGATAATCCCTGACTTGGTTATAGCGGACACTCAGCAATAACGGACACCTCACCCTACTACGGTCCGTTATAACACGGGTTTATTGTAGTTGAGCTTTCAATAATCTGCACCCCATTCTAACAAATTCCAACAGGATGGCAATTTTCCACCGAAATGTGCCCAGGTTCACAACAGCAGACCCTTGAGTACAGACTTGAGGTGCAGTGTTGCGTGGATAACACATGAGGACTTGCTTTCCAGGGGGTCCCACGTGCCAGCAGCGGGGACAAATGTAATTAGTTTCAATGCTGGTGAAAGTAAACTGAAAAGGCTTTTTGCACACTGGCTCTTCATCAGTCAGTACAGAGGTACATTATGTTACAAACGTACATAGTGGGGTCTGCACTTGGAGTACTGTGTTCAGTTTTGATCACCCTGCTCTTGGTCAGGTGTCTTTAAGCTGGAGTGTTTAGTTTTAGTTTAGTTTAGTTTAGGGATGGAGCCCACTAATGAACACACATTCACACCAGTTCTACTTTCACATCCCCGTCCTTCGCACATCACCATTTTTTTTTTTACTGAGGCCAATTAACGTACAAACCTGCACATCTTTGGGATGTGGGAAGAAGCCGGAGCACCCGGAGGAAACCCACCCGGTCACAGGGAGTACCTGCAAACTCCACACAGATGGTACACAAAGTCAAGATCAAATCTTGAGTGCTGTGAGGAAGCAGCTCCTTTGTGCTTCCAATTAGTGCAGTGATGATTAATGAGGACTATAGCTTTTGGGGAGAGGCGAGAAGACTGAGGGGGTAATGTATAGAGGTGTATACAATGATGAGGGGCATAGATAGGGTGAGTGCACAGAGTCCATTTCCAAGGGGTGGCGCAATCAGGAAAGAGCAGGAATAGGTTTAAAGTGAGAGGGGACAAAATTAAAATGAATCTGAGGGGCAACTTTTTCACACAGTGGGTGATGGGTGTGTGGAATGAACTTTCGGAAGCAGTAGCTGAAGGAAATACAAGACCATTAAAAATACATTTGGACAGGTAGACAGGTAGCAAAGATTTAGACGGATCTGGGTCAAACACAGGCTTGGATGGGCCGACATGGAAGAGCTGAGCCGACACACCTGTTTCCGTGCTGTACGACTCTAATGGAGCACAGTGGTAAAAAACTGATCTGCACAATCTGTACTCATTGGTTGCAATTGGCATTGTACTGGGGTGTGAAGAAGGGTCTCGACCTGAAACGTCACCCATTCCTTCTCTCCAGAGATGCTGCCTGTCCCGCTGAGTTGTGTCTGTCCTCGGGAAACATCTTTTTGAGTTACTTTGCTCCCTGGTTTGAGGATCGGAGAGGAGACATACGAGCAAAGCTTTGGTTTTAGGGACCACTTTGTGCCCGTGCTATAGAGATGCACATTGGCAGACAGTGGGTAAAGACAGCGCCCACTGCAATGCCAGTGCAGCACGGGGCAGCTCGTTCCTCTGGCTCCCGTGTGAACATCGACAACACCGCCTCTCCTCGCCGTTCACATCCCCACACCTACATTCAAAACCCTCACAATTATCCAAACACACTCCAGACTTCATTTCTTCCACAAACTTCACCTTTGTTCAGCGAATAATTCTTTAACAAAGAGCCCATTCCCACTTCTAATAGCTCCATTAGCCAAATTCATTAGCTGATTTACCGAGTGGTTTTTTTCCCTCTCTCTTGCATAGCTTGCTCATTAATAGCCCAAGTTACTCACGCGATACGCTGTTACATGATTTGAATGCTAATAATAACACAGGTCCAATTATGTGGAGTGATACTTGCATTGTGAACCTGGGCTGTAAACATGGCATTATTTGCCTCAGGTGTAATGGAGTCATGGGGTCCGTTATGCCAATCTGTACGTGGCTGGGTGCTGATTGATTGCAAAAGGCAAGGGTTGAGTGTAAGTCGCCAGGAAGCAGAAAGCAGAGATGTCACAAATCAGCGTAACTGAGGTGAAAGTTACACCTCCAAGAAAGAGAAAAGCATTCCTTGCAGATTTCTAAACAGGAGTTTAAATAATATATTCCGGAGATGAATCTTCAGGACAATAGCCAGTCCTCACATTCATCCATCATGTCAATCAGAGATAGCAACCGTCATAAAGAGAGGCTTGGAATTTATCTGCAAACTAAAACGCAGCCTTTTACCATCATGGAGACCCATTCTGCTTCACGCCGGGGTTTAACAATGAGTGATGGCCCCAGCACAATATGCACCAGAAATTCTCAGTAATATTTCACTCTTGAGTTCTTGATATGTGAGTGGAATTTTGTGAAGCAGACCAGAAACAAGAATTTACTGAACTACTTAGAGTCTGATGTCTCCCTTTGCAGACTCCTGCACTCTGTCCCCCTGGGACAACGTCACTCCAGTACAGTCTTTTGTTCCTTTCATTCATTTACGTTTCTCTAGGACTGAATTCTAATCTCACACTCCCATTTTGCCATTCAGCCTCACTGTTTCCTCTACAATGTGCTTTCCACCTTAATTTTCTGGGGAAATCCAAACTAAATGAATGCGTGGCAGCAGGGAGAGCATGAGTGACCAGGGGTTCGATCCTGAACTCGGGTGCTGTTTGTGTGGAGTTTGCACGTTCACCCTGTGACTGTGTGGGTTTGTAGGTTAATCAGCCTCTATAAGTTGCCCTCTTGTGTAGGGAGTGGTTGCAAAAGTGGGAGAACATACAACTGGTGTGAATGGTTGATCGATGGTTGGCATGGACTCGGTGGGCCGAAGGGCCAGTTTCTATGCTGTATCTTCCCATCAATCAATGCCGGCGGACTGACCGATGATTGAAAACAAGTTCAAATCTCACCACTGCAGCTGGGGAATTAAAATTCAGCAAATCAAATGAAGAGGAAATGGAATAAGATGATGCCATCAGTATTGGTGACTGTGAATCCACATTTGCTATAAGAATCCAGTTGGCTTACTGGTGTTCTACAGGAGCTTTGTCAGGTGGTGTAAGGTGTGGTCGCCTTCATTAGTTGGGGCATTGCGTTGAAGAGTCAGAAAGTCAATTGCAACTTTATAGGACTGTAGTCAGGCCGCATTTAGAGTGTTGTGTGTAGTTCTGGTCACCCCATCCACTACACGAAGGATGGGGAGGCTTTGGAGAAGGTGCAGAAGAGGTTTACCGGAGTGATGCCCGAGCTATGAGACGTTGGATAAGCTTCTGATTGTTTTCTCTGCAATGTTGGAGGTTGAATGGTAACCTGTTGGAAACATAACATTATGAGGGAAATTGAAAGGGTCGACAATGAGAACCATGTCCCCCCCAGGGTGGAAATGTCAAAGACGAGAGCGCATAGATTTAAGGTCACAGAGGGAAAGTTTAAAGGAGATGAGTGATAAGTGGCTGGAATGTACTGGCAGGATGGTGTCAGATTCAGAGACCTGCATAGCACGGAATAAGGCCCTTCGGCCCATCTTGACCATGCTGATCAAGTTTGCACTTTGGGCTAATCCCATGTTAGTGGAGGCAGGTACAATGATGGTGTTTAAGAGACTTTTGGAGAGGCGGGAAATAAAGGGATATGGAGGATATCTTCTCAGTGGATTGTCACCTTGTCGTGATGGAGAAGCTGAGATCCTGAGAGCGATGCTGTCTGGAACTATGCTCCTGGTAGGGCCACCCATAGCGGTAAGATCGAGGGGGAGGTCTCCGTCAAAGAGCAATCCAACCAAGACCTCAACGGTGGAACAGGTGGAGGATGATGGCTGACTTTAGTGGAGCGTCACATTGGCTGGGAAGGTGGATGAAGAGTGAGGGGAGACTGAATAAGAGTCTCGGCCTAAAATGTTGCCTATCCATGTTCCCCAGAGATGCTGCCTGAATTACTCCAGCATTTTGTGTCTATCTTCAGTGTCAACCAGCATCTGCAGTTCCTTCCTACACCTATGTAGACAGACCCCAGATTTCCAAAGATCTTTCCTGGACCCAGCACACCAATGCAATTATAAAGAAGGCACATCAGCGACTCTACTTCCTGAGAAGATCATGGAGATCCGGCATGTCGAAGAGGATTCTCCTAAACCTCTACAGGTGCACGGTAGAGAGCATTCTGGCTGGTTGCATCGTGGCCTGGTTCGGCAACTTGAACGTCCAGGAGCGGAAAAGACTACAAAAAGTCGTGACCACTGCCCAGTCCATCACCGGCTTTGACTTCCCCACCGTCGAAGGGATCTATCGTAGTCGCTGCCTCAAAAGGGCAGCCAAAATCATCAAAGACCCACACCATCCTGGCCACACACTAATTTCACCATTGTATCGGGAATAAGGTACAGGAGCCTGAAAACTGTAACGTCCAGGTTCAGGAACAGCTTCTTCCCTACAGCCATCAGGCTATTAAACGCAACAACAAATATGATCTGAGCTCTGAACTGTATAAGATTATTATTATTTCACTATATTAGTTATTTATTGAACTTTTTTTCTCTTTCCCCCTTATGTACTATGTTTACATATTCACACATTCTGTTGTGCTGCAACAAGTAAGAATTTCATTGTCCCATCCGGGACATACGACAATAAAACACTCTTTGCTCTTGAGTCACAATCAGCACAGTGCCAATTTCCTGATTAAAATAAACAGACACAAAGTGTTGGAGTAACTCAGCGGGTCAGTCAGTCTGTCTGGAGAACATGGATAGACAACATTTTAGACTCCCCTCACCCAATTCACAACTGGTCGACAGATTCCACTGGCTCCCCTCATTCTTTCAGACGTCAGAAATCATGTAGTTTGGTCTCAGCGAGTACTTTGTGGCCCGTTTGAAACTGACAACAAATAACTAACACACAGAGCCTGTGGAATGAGAACTGGCAGCACCAGACGACTGGGACCATTCGTTAAGGCCCCACATCAATGCCCTCAACCACGCTGGTTATTATTCCTCTATCCTCCGATGCCCACCTGCAGACACCCTCAACCTCCAATAGCACTGATTCAAACTTGTTGAATTTTGCTGACGTAGTTTTGGTTCCTGTGAACTTTGTTCAGAAACAGGGCAAAGGTCAGGGCAATACAGGGGCATCCGAGACCAGACACACAGCGGGGGTGATTTAGGGGCATCTTATAAAGTACACTGGCCAGCACCACCTCGGGAGCAGTTTCTTGCACCGCATCGACCGGTGAGAAAACTGATGAAAGCTGAGCTGAAGGTTATCTCTCTATAATTGGGAATCAATATTCTGTGATTCACTGCCAGAATGAATGAATTCACAGATCAGGTGAAAAGTAACTTTTCAAAATATAAATTTAGTCTTCCCCTCCAGAGGGTGCGGGGGAGGGAAGGTGGGAGAGGGAGTGCCGAGAGACACTGTCCCAGAGAGTGGGTGGCAGTTATTCTCCCAGAGTGTGTGGGTACCAATGGTCCCATCCCAGAGAGTGGAAGTGCCAGTGCTCCTGCCCAAGACAGTGTGGGTGTCCAGTGCTCCTATCCCAGCGGGTGTGGGTATCTATGCTCCTGTCCCAGGGGTGTGGGTACCAGTGGCCTGACCCAGGGTTGTGGATGCCAGTGGACCCATCCCAGAATGGAAGTGCCAGTGCTCCTTTCCAGAGGATGATGCTGTCCAGTACTCCTGTCCTATGGGTTCCCAGTGCTCCTGTCCCAGAGGGTGTGGGTACCAGTGGCCCATCCCAGAGGCAAATAATGCCAGTGCCAAGGTTAATCTGAACGAGAGTTGGGCTGATTGAAAGCTGTAGGTTTCTGCTGTTGGTGCTGTGGGAGAAGGGTTATTCCATTTACTGTTGCGTTTGCTTTAGAGATACAGCATGGATTAGCGTCACGTGTACCAGCATGCAGTGAAAAACTTTGCTGAGGGACACCGAGGAATACTTTGCAGATCAGAAGCTGAACACTTGGGATTACAAGGAGGAATTCCTTCCTACAACATTGTGAGACTTTGAGTCTCCAACTTGAGGGTTGTGGATGCTGAGGCCTCTATAGTTTCCAAAGTGGAGATGGATTTCAGAGGAATCAATGTTTCTGGAGGTTAGAGTGGAAGAGAGGAACAAAGAGAATCACATTAAATTATGGAGCAGAATGAAAAGGCTTACGACCCACGGGGACCCAAGGAACTGCAGAAGCTGGAATCTTGAGCAAAGCACAAAGTGCTGGAGGAACTCAGCAGGTCAGGCAGCCTCGGTGGAGGGAATGGACAGAAGATGTTTCGGATCGCGAGTGTAGCTGGGAAACGTTGGCCGGCATGGGCAAGCTGGGCCGAAGGGCCTGATTCCCTGCAGTATGACTGTCAATCTTACTGCCTACTTTTAAACCCCTCTTCAACTAATATTGCTAATATAACATTTATCACTAAATGAGGAATTAGCACATAGGAAAAAAGGACGTAGCATGAAATGGTGTTTGTAAATTGGCTTTTATAGCCCTTTAAAACAATAATGCCCTATAAAATGAATTTATATGGCATTTTTCTTAAAAAGCAATTTGCTAACAGATCTTGTAGAAATATTTAAATCCATCTTTTAGCTATGTTTGTAAGCAAAATTGAAATTATTTTGACATATTGCAAAATACATTCAGGTTACGCCATTAAGGTGTTTATCAGGAAGCTGGGAAGTAGATGATTGAGGAAAGACATGCTGGATTTTACTGGACTTGTAGCTTTACAAACCCAAGGAAGTACAAATTATATCAACGCCATGCATTGGCATGTTTATGGGACAGTTTAGTCTTCTATCATGTGTGTACAGAGTGTACAGAGGGCGGTCACAGTGGCACAGCGGTAGAGTTGCTGCCTCACAGCAAATGCAGCCGGGTTCGATCCCGACTACGGGTGCTGTCTGTACGGAGTTTGTACGTTCTCCCCGTGGATTTTCTCTGAGATCTTCGGTTTCCTTCCACACTCCAAAGACATACAGGTTTGTAGGTCAATTGGCTTGGTAAATGTAAAAATTGTCCCGAGTGGGTGTCCCTAATGTGCGGGGATCGCTGGTCGGCGCGGACTCAGTGGGCCGTAGGGCCCGTTTCCACGCTGTATCTCTTAAACTAAAATTGTATGCCTGATGCACATCTTACTGTGGGAAAATTAAAAAAGGAAACTTTAAAATGGTTTCTAAATAGCTAGAAGGAAAATTATTTTCTATAAAATTAATGTTTATGAATCTCCCTGCAGCAATCCTTGGTCAAGTGAGAGAAAACCGGAGTAGGGTGACGGGGAAGGGCAGAATTTAGAGTGACTCTTCCAGTAATTAAACATTACAAGCAGCGCCAGCATCTAAGAGTCTAAAGAAGGTTCTTGACCTGAAACATCATCCATTCCTTCTCTCCAGAGATGCTGCCAGTTTTTTGTGTCCAGCATCTACCCATGGCACGTAGTAGTAACAATTTATTGGGAATGATCTTGGTGTGTAGTTGTTCTTGAAACCGAGCTCAAATCCAATGGTTGTTTGTATCGGAATCCGTTGTTTCAAAGGGGAGATGAAAGGTAGGATTCGCTCAAAACCCATTTGGTGCATTCATATGCTTCAGGGGGCTTTGCTGGTTCAGCCATCCCTGGTCCAAGGCTCCCATCATTGGTAGCAGTGTTACCCACTGTTGCAGAGTCATAAAGTCAGAGCCATACACCACAGAAACAGGCCCTTTGGCCCAATTCATCCATGCCGACCAAGATACCCATCTGAGCTGGTCCCATTTGCCAGCTTTTGGCTCATATACTTCTAAACTTTATCTAACTTAAGTGACTTTTAAATGTTGTTTTAGTAACTGCCTCAACAACCACCTCTGGCAGTTTGTTCCATATCCCCACTACCCTCAGTGAACTTGCCCCTCGAGTTCTTATTAAAGGGCCTGTCCCACTTGGGCGTCATGCAGATGGCACGTCATAATTCCGGGTCGCCATGCGCGTCACTGCCTGCGTAATGCGAACCATGTGCGCGGCACGACGTGTGCATCGTGTCATGACGAATAAATGATGTCGCCTAAATTACGCGGAAATAACGCCCAAGTGGGACAAGCCCTTAAATCTTCCACCTCTCACCTTAAACTTTTGTCGTCTGGTTTTTGATTACCCTACCCTGGGTAAAACACTCTGTGCATTCACCCTTTCTATTCCCCTCATGTTTTTATACAACCCTGTAAGGTCACCCCTCAGCCTCCTGCATTCCAGGGAATAAAGTCCTAGCCTGCCCAACCTCTCTCTCTAGCTCATGCCCTGAGTCCTGGGAACATGCTTGTAAATCCAACTTAACAACATCATTCATCGAGCAGGGTGACCAAAACAGAACACCATCCTTTAAACATGTCCTCGCCAACTTTGTGGATAACTGTAAGATATCATTCCAACTTCTTTACTTAAAGAATATTGCACAAGGTTCCTTTATCCTCTATCCTGGTTTGTTCAAATCGAGGATCTGTAACATCACATGGAAAACAAAACCTGGTGCTAGCTCAGTCATGGCCAAGCTGTAAACCAAAGCTTTTGTTTTGAGCGCTGCTGCCTCACGACGCCACTCAGCTTCCATCCTGCCCTTGTGTGCTATCTGTGTGGAGTTTGCATGTTCACCTGTGACCGCATGGGTTTCCTCCAGCTGCTCCGGTTTTTCTCCCACATCTCAAAGACGTGCGAGTTTGTAGTAGGTCTCTGTAAATTGATCCTCGTGTGTTTGCAAAAGTGAGATAACATAGAACTAATGTGAATGGGTGACAGAGGGTTGGCATGGACCTGGTGAGACGAAGGGGTCTGTTTCTGTGCTGTATCTTTTGATCAATCAATCAGTGCTTCAACAATCTGTGGCGGCAGAAGCAAGAAAAAAAGCCCAATGCCAGTAACTGTGTTCACTCGTCAGATGCTTCACCATTCCCCAAGGAAAGTGAGGGAGGTGGCTGAGCAGCAGACATTGGAACCAGAAGTTAAGGTGACAGTACTGGGTCAGGGAAGGAGCAATCCAGGCAAGACCCAATTTTTAAAGAAGTGGCAGGACTACTCATAATAGTGTTTGCAATCCCACACTGACCCTTGAAGAGTTAGGAAACCAACTGCACTGGTTATATCTGGCATTGACAAAGGATGGCAGATCCTTTGCCAGAGGTGACCAGATAGGGGATCCAGCTCAAATTCACACTCTCCAGCTACTGATCTGGGATTTGACTCTGTGGCTCTGGATCGATGGTCTACTTGGACTTCACCACCATGCCACCACACGAGAGAAGGGAAGGTGTGGAGTGTGTGCACAACAAATTTGCCGATGGCACTTTAGCCAAATAGTACAATTCTGGCACAGGAACGTCTGAGTGCATGTGTACACATTGACAGTAGATAACTGAAGGCAGGGACATTTGGACAATATTCCAATGGTGGTGGGAAGGAGGCAGGAGAGCACAAAGTTAGATGACTGGACTCCCAGCCATGCCCACAGAGCAAATAAAACACAACATGCTGGAAACACTCAGCTGGTCAGGCAGCACTTGAGGAAGGAGAAACAATGAATATTTCACATCCACGACCTTTCATCAGAACTAGGAAAGAGATGCCACAGGTAGTTGGAGCACTAATTGATGGCAAATTTGCCTTCTTTTCCCAATTTTGACAAAGGGATCTGGAGCAGAAATGTTAATAGTTTCTCCTTCCACAGATGCTGCCTGACCTGCTGAGTGTTCCAGCACTATCTGTTTTTGTTTCAGATTGCTAGCAGTTATCTGATTTTTACCAGCCTGGAGCTTGTGAATTAATTGCAGAATGAGAAATACCAGGGTTAAGCATCCCACAGCAGTCTAGGCAGGAACTCGTGAGGATATGGAATTGAAGAACAGCTCCATGCCAAAACTAAGTTGTACACCCACGGCATAAGTATGAGGATCCTGGCTTATAGTGGAATAGGTACCTTGGAACTAAGGTATAGGGATTTAGGCAGGATATGTAGGAAGGAACTGTAGATGCTGGTTTAAACCGAAGATAGACATAAAAAGCGGGCGTAACTCAGCGGGACAGGCAGCATCTCTGAACACAGTAGACACAGTCTGGAGAAGGTTCTCCACCCGAAACGTCACCCATTTCTTCTCTCCAGAGACGCTGCCTGTCCCGCTGAGTTACTCCAGCTTTTTGTGTCTATCTTCATGATTTAGGCAGGGATCAGGCAGTGGACTTCAGTCTCACCAATATCAACATGATGGCAGTGAGATGATCCAATCGGAATTTTTGCACAATACATTCGAAAACCTCAAGCTTTTAACTCATTTTGTTTAAGTGGTCACTGAATACTGCAGAGGCACACAGTGGTTGAATTTATTAAACGGCGCCAGGGAAAAGGCTGACGTGGAGAAATCTTCTGTTTGTAGTGTGAATGAGAGGCCAGAACACTGCAAATGGAGAGTAAAACTGTCTGAATCAGCAGTTGCTCACAGAGGATGCCGTAAATATGAGTCTCAATTTTATGGTGTAAAATTATTGATAAATATTTCAACTAAAACTAAGCTCTTGGAAACTGCAGATTTTTTATACATTGTGCCAGAAAGACAATGTTTTAAGCACATTATACATTCCCATACTGCCCCGAAATGACAAACTGAAATATTACCAGCTATTTCTTACATAGTGCTTTGTCATTATATTATAGTTAGCAGGTACAATGCAGGAACAGTTACAGGTCACAGTAAAAACTAATGTTTATTTCTTCCAGAGGTCATAAAAAATGTATTATTCAGCTGTTAAGAAAAAACTTATTAAACTACTTATCCAGTAATTGTATTTTTAAAAGAATCAGAAAAGGAAATGTCATGGTTTTGTCCCAACATGATTAGCTTTCATCTTTGATCAGGTGACAAGCTACGACAACCTGTGTGAAGTCACTTGTCAGACAGTGCAATTTATTGTATCCATAATCCGGAGGTGATTATATAGGTGGCCTCTCCCCATGAAACAGGGGAACAAACCGAGCCACCAGCATTTGTTTCTGTCTGATATGGCTGCTCGGCAACAGGAAGAATCTGGAAGGAAAATCTGCATCCCAAACAGGAAGACCAAGATCCCTTGAATGCAAGAATAGCAAGAGATCTCAAATGCCTCCAAATCTGAATCCGTTTCCTTTGCCGTTCTGTTCCTGGACAGTTACAACTTCAACGTCCTATCGCCCACCTGTAATGCTGTGGGGAGCTTCTCCCTCTCTCAGCAGAATTGTCCAGACAGTTTGCATTGATGCTGCTGCTGCTGCTGCTGCTACTGCCCTGATTTTTTGTCCTTCTGAAAACTGAAGCTTGTTCTTCTGCTAAGTTTTCTTTGTTTCTGAGCCTGGTATTCAGCTCGTGCTGAACTTGCTCTGGATTCCAAAATATAGTTAATCTGGAAACAAACAGAAACACACCAGGGAAAATTACTTCAGAAGTTGCGGAAGTCAAAAGATAAATCAGTAATAATGCGAAAGAAACAAGCTGTGATTTAGATACTGTTTGGTTAGTGCGGACTTGATGGGTTGAAGGGCCTGTTTCCGTGCAGCCTCTCTCTCTGACTCTGATATTCCCACGAATTTCCAGGAATGTCACCGACTTGGATCTCTACTCCCCCTCATTAATTGCAACATGGGGAAACTGATTTCATATTATTTATTTTAAGCTCAGAAACTTGCTCAAGAGCTGACAGCTCACCCTTGTTTATAAACTCAATTCTTCGCTCGGTTGCAAAGATTTAATAATAATCTTTGGTTTAAACCAGCATCTCCAGTTCCTTCCTACACATTTAATAAGTGACAATCAGCCCCAGCCCTATTTGAACGCACAGCTTACCACTTCAAGATGTTCCAAAAGGCATTTGATAAACAGCAGTTTGATTACAACAGGGCTGCAGTTTTTCATCAGCATTTGATGGAAAATTGAATGTGATTGTTTAGATATTTAACCCTCTAATTTTTCCTGGTAGTAGTTCTTTAATTGATTGGCTCAATGTAAACATTCAATGGAGAAGGCTTATATTGATAGTTTTCCAGCAAAATAAATGTAACAACGCAAATTTATTTTTCACAATGTTCTATTCACATAAAAAAATCTTTCAAGGATTCTACCTTGTGATCACGATGGAATTGTAGTGTACATGTTTCACAGAGACAAAACTCTTCTAAATAGCACTTGAATTACAAAGAATGCACTTTACATATAGTTTAGAACTGCAAGATGCAGGAAGCCTTATATTTAAAATTGAATGTACTTTACAGACAAACTTTCAAACTAGGTTAAATGATTTGGTCCCTCAAGCCTGCTCTATCATTCGGTAAGGTCTTGGTTGATCTGATTGTAAACTCAACTCCATGTTTCTTCAGTGGTGCAGCGGTAGTGTTGCTGCCTCACAACGCCAGAGCCCCTTCTTCGACCCTGACTGTGGGCGCTGTCTGTACGGAGTTGTACGTTCGTCCCGTGACCTGCGTGGGTTTTCTCCGAGATCTTCAGTTTCCTCCCACACTCCAAAGACGTACAGGTTTGTAGGTTAATTGGCAGGGTATAAATGTAAATTGTCCCCAGTATGTGTAGGATAGTGTTAGTGAGCGGGAATCGGTCGGTGCAGACTCAGTGGGCTTGTTTCCACACTGTCCGAACTAAACTAAAACCATCCGTTCACCCTGGATTATCAACGATCTTTACAAATACGCAGGGACTCTGCTTGATGGGACTTCCAAAGGCTCACCGTCCTCAGGAAAAAAACAACTGTGCATCATCTGTCTTCAGCAGGCAATCCCTTGTTCTAGAGTCTACGAAAGGCCAACATCCAACCTGTCAAGAATGTGCATTTGATATCTCACTCTTCCATTATAAAGAGTTGTTTAACCTTCAGCACATGGCCATGAACTAATGTAGGCACGAAGGAAGCTGCAGAACTCAGTTCAACTTTGAATCACAACAATCAACTGCAGGGAAAAGATGATTTATTTTTTGAAATGTGCTTCAGTTTTACCCACTTTATATGAGCTCCTTCACTGTACAGAACAAAATGCCAGCACGGTTAGTTCAGGAGTGAATGTATAAAAGCCTTGAGGCTAATCCCATGTAGAGACCTAAAAAGGTGGAGAGCAGTGAATAAAATTGACACGGGAGCTGGTTCAGCATGAAAGACAGTCACATTAGCAAATCGTAAATACTTGTTTTACATGTCTCATAAAATGCAAATTTATTGGCCACGATACTTTGTGATGATAGCCGTGATAATTTTTAATGGAAGGTTAATGTAAAAATCAAAATGCAAAAAGCCCTTTGGCTTAGCATCAGTTGGTTCACTGAAGAGATTTGGCAGCTTAAAACCTGAACAGTTTTATGTACTGCTGGGTCTTCATAGTCGTTAAATTTTAAAGCTGATAGCTTCAAATGATTTTGAATATTTTTTTCATGGCTAATAAAACCTTAGTCTGGACTAGCAAGAGTGATTGAGACAGTTAACTTGCTAATGTTTGAGTCAATTGGACACGTCCCTGATGGAGCACACACAATCACTGCTGGGCTCAGGAAAATCAATGGTCGTGAAAGTAAAATAGTGATAAAAATATAAAACCATGAATGGGGACCATGAGCAGATGGTAAGGTTTTAAGGTACTTCAGACAGTCGTACATTACCTGTTGCACGAGCCAGCCATCTTCGACGGAAACAAGTCCGGATTGTCTGCTGGTCTACGTCTACCAACGTGGTCAGCTCAATTCAGGGAAGCTCTTAATGTTCCTCCCTCCTTATAGTGGGTGTTGGCCATGCAGCGAGGGCAGCCAGGCGTGCGTGTACCGCTGCAAGGCCTGCAGCGACAGCGGACAAGCAATGTGCATGTAGGTTCGAGTTAAGTTTAAGTTGAGTTTAGTTTATTATGACGTGTACCGAGGTACAGTGAAAAGCTTCTGTGGCATGCTAACCAGTCAGCGAGTACAATCGAGCTATCCACAGAATACAGATACATGATCAATGGAATAACGTGAATAAAGTTTAGTGCAAGATTACATCCAGTAAAGTTGGAACAAAGATAGTCTGAAGGTCTTCCATGAGGTAGATAGTAGCATAGGACAGCTCTCTAGTTGCTGGTAGTTCAAGGGTAACCCGATGCTCCCCGAGAGTGAAGCTCTTTGGAGGGATGTTCTACTGCGATGCAAAGGGGGCAGAGCCCAAAGGAGAGAAAACTGGGAGCAACGAGGACAGGAGCAGAAATGTACCGCACACCACTAATAATCAATTCATTGCCTTATTGAGTCAAGGAAAGGAACAACTCTCAGGACAACATATAATCCACATGCTAGAAGATGCAGGCTGAAAGCTCCTGACACCGTCTGGGTGACTTGGTTATAAACAACCATGAGGACATCCCGACCTGAAACATCACCTCTCCACTCTCTCCACCAATGCGGCCTGACCAGCTGAGTTCTTTGTGTTTTGCTTCAGTCAGCACTGAACTCTCCCAATTCAATCAAACATGATATCTAGCAGCTTTTCCATTGCACCATTCTGTTTCTGGGCTCCACTGCATGAAGGGTTACCAACTTTCTCACTCCCAAATAAGGGACAAACGGTCAAAATAAGGGACAAATTCCCGACGGCAGTTTGTTGACCAACTCGGCCGTGGCTGGGTGAATGAGTTGGCCTGGGTGCTGGACTGCACACAAAGCCCAGTCGGGGGGCCAGCTGAGGAGTTTTGGCCAGCTCCTCAGTGGGCCCGCCGGCTGGGCTTTGTGTTCTGGTGCACGCAAAATCCGGCACCCCACCCAACTCATGAAGCGATGATCGGCCATGGGAAGGAGGGGTGGTGGTGTCGGCTGTAAGCGAAGGTCCAAAGGTCGAACAGCTGGCCGTGCTGCTGTCCGACGGGGGGGCCACGGGCGAGGACGGGTGAGGCGGGGCCGGACGCGGCGCTACAACCCGACAGTTCCCTCGACCCGAGTAGTAGCAGTCAAATACGGGACAAGGGCGGTCCCGTATGGGACAAATCAATTTAACCCAATATACGGGATGTCCCGGCTAATACGGGACAGTTGGCAACCCTAACTGCATGTGATGTGCACGGTGTGGCCTCCTGCATTGTGGAACAATTGAGTAGCCCCATGGACTGTGTGTCTCAGACTGCAAATGCAAACGGTTGTAATCTTCTGGATGCACCCAGAGAAAGCAGCAGCAGGGGGAGATAAAAACTCATGATCCGATTCCAGCTCCAGCAAGACTTTATTACACACTCAGTCACTCACTTCCTCCTGAGCAGAAGCACCAGGTTCTGAAGAGCAGAAAAATGGAAAAGTGTGCAGGGAAGCATGGAGCAGGATGAGTTGGCATGAGGTGCAGCAAGTGGAACGGAAGGCCACTGCCAAACAGAACCTTCCCAATTCTGTGCTGAGGAAGGCAAGTCCTTCTGAAGCAGAAATGTTTATTAAACTATTTTAAAAATAAAGGCCGGAGTTACAGCCACTCTTCCTCGGGGTAATCGGCTGATTAATGTCATCATGTGTACCTCCAGTTTAAATTCCATTTGGAATATTTTGGAGGACCAAGAAATCAAGAACCAAGAGGACCCCACTGGCATCCGCATCAAAGCTTCTGCAACGTACAGTACGCCAGTCAAAAGGGAATGTCACATCTTCACGTGGATGGCTTCAACCATCCAATCTTGAGAAGCACAGCGAGGAAACATAGGGGGAGAAATGAAAAACAGACAGATTATGCACTGAGGTCCAAACAAGGTGATCCTCCATCTGTCCTCCGACTGGGTTTCCTTTGGGACAATCGGTAGCTCCAACAGAGACAAATGTGCTGTACACACAGAGTTTGTACGTTCTCCCTGTGACCGCGTGGGTTTTCTCCTGGTGCTCAAGTTTCCTCCTACACTCCAAAGACGTGCAGGTTTGTAGGTTAATTGGCTTCAGTAAAAATTGTAAATTGTCCCTTGTGTAGTGTTTGCAAGTGTACGGGGATCGCTGGTCTGCGCGGACTCTGGGGGCCGAAGAACCTGTTTCTGCGCTGTATCTCTAAACTAAACGGGGACAGATGTGGGGCTTAAATACTCATTCTACCAGAGCCCATTTGCAACCAGAAGGTCTCTGGCAGTGTTTAGTCTGGTAAACATTGGCAAAGGTTTACACAATGTTATTTGAGGGAGATAAATGATTTAACCACACTGGTGGGGAACAATCGCCACTGCCTAAGCTCTGACCACTGAATGCCCCTCATTGTGTGGGTGCTCCTCATACGAGCATTCACCAGATGCAGGATGGCTTCCTTTGTGCAACGTTAGCTTGCTTGGTAACCCTGTGAATAGAGCAGATAACATTTTAAACACACAAGGTCAGGCATGATATTAAATTGCTACAATTGTGTTATTTGGCATGTAATCATTCGGAATTACTTCAGTCAAACTACGGAATAGTACAAGTGAAAATTACTTTACCTGCATATTTAGGTTGACTATGTAGAAACTGCTCGCACTCCCTCCACGCCAGTCTCTTCACCTTTCTTAACACCAGTCTGAATAAATTGGTACTTGCAAAGCTTTCTGATTGTTCAGCAAGGAGCCACATTGGAATCTCAGAAATGTTTGGTCGCAAGAAACACCACTTTCTCTCTTGGGTCCTGTTATCGTTAATGTAGTAGTGTAGAAGATGGCTTCAACGGGTTGAGAAAATATTTCCTCCACTTCAATCCAGAATCTGAGTCTTGCACCGTAATATGTAGCAATGTTCGCAGTGCAATGCATGCGACCATGTTGGCATTAATGTATAATAGTTCAAAATGAACCAATACCATTCATGCTTCAACTTATTTTTTTTTTAAATTGCATTTCAACTAGTTTTAATCTGAATGATATGTACAGCAATGGTGCAGTTCAGTACTTCAATGGGAATTTGAGAATGAGAAAAATGTCCAAATAATTTTGCATGCTATTTTCTAATTCACTTGATTATCATCATATCAATTCCTGGCAGTTTAATTACAAGCCTTCAGCCGGAGAGTGACAGATATTTGATTAGTATGGGTGTCAGGGGTTATAGGACGAAGGCAGGATAATGGGGTTGAGAGGGAAAGATAGATCAGCCATGATTGAAAAGAGTAGACCCGATGGGCCAAATGGCCTCTTTCTGCTCTTAGAACTTATGAACTTAAATACGTTTAATAAAGCCAGCCACATATAAAGCAGCAACCTTTTGAAAACGTGCAGAATTCGTTTGGTGTCGTGATGTGGTTCGCTGGTGGATTAACGTACTGAGCTGAGATCTGGCAAGTTGGAACTGGTGATTGAAATCACTCACAATGTGACCACATCATCTTGACAAGTTGCATGAAGGTCATTGAGCCACATAGCATGGAAACAGGCCCTTCGGCCCAACTTGCCCACACTGACCAACATGCCCCATCCACACTAGTCTCACCTGCCTGCTATTGGCCCATAAACCTCTAAACCTGTCCTACCCATGTACCTGTCAAAATGTTTCTTAAACATTGAAATAGTGCATGCCTCAACTGCCTCCTCTGGCAGTTTGTTCCATACACCCACCACCTTTTTGTAAAAAAGTTACGCCTCAGGTTCCTATTAGGTTTCTTTCCCCCCTCACTTCAAACCCATATCACCTGGTTCTTAATTCCCCTACTCTGGTCAAGATTCTGTACATTTACCCGAACTGTTCCTTTCATAATTTGGTACATCTCTGTAAGATCGCCTCTCATCTTCCTGCGCTCCAAGGAATAAAGTCCGAGCCTGCAGCTCAGGCCTTCGAGTCCTGGCAACATCCTTGTAAATCTTGTTTAAGAAGGAACTGCAGATGCTGGAAAAACGAAGGTACACAAAAATGCTGGAGAAACTCAGCGGGTGCAGCAGCATCTATGGAGCGAAGGAAATAGGCAACGTTTCGGGTCGAAACCCTTCTTCCTTTAAAATAAAATCTGACAATGTGCACTTTAACCACATGTGATTTTTAAAAATTACAAATCTCAAATTGTGGAGTACAGAGGCAAATAAATAATTATTGGGTCTTTGTCCCAAATATTATGGTGGGCACTGTACATCCCTGGCCAGTGGGGTCTTTACCCGAACTTGCATCGGTTTCAGCTTTAAGTCAAACTCGTTCATGCCACATTGCTGCATAACGTGTTCTGAGGTCAAGGACGGTGAACCCTCACTTCATTTCTGGAAGTCAACTCTTTGGTCATTCATCGCACCGAGGCTTAATGAGAACTGGAGCCGAGCGATCCTGGCAGATCCCAACTTTAGCATCGATCTGTTAGTTATTGATGAACAAATGCTGCTGATAACTCTGCTGACAACTCCCTCCAACACTTCGCTGATGATTGAGAGCAGGTTGTTGGGGGAGTGCAATGGATTTGAGCTGCCTTTTATGGACAGGAGATAACTGGACAGATTTCCATTGACAGGTACACAACAGTATTTTCCCATGGAAAACTTCAAATCTTTATCACTCCAGCCAAGTTGCAGCCAGGCTGGGCTGTAGCTAGTGCACTCAACCACTTTTTGATATATTTCTTGAAACAAATAGGTTTGACATCAGCTTCTCTGACTGATGATTGTTGCAAACATGTCAGCCTCGTTTGCACTGAAACACTGCTGGGTAGCACTTGCCGTTGGAACAAAAAATTGAAATGCTTACTTGACCACTTTATTTATTTACTATAACTGAATTTCAAGTCCTCAGCTTTCCTGATGGGATCTGAACTCTGCCTCAAGATTATTTTGGCCAGTCTAGCAAACTAACAGTTCAGCACAACTACCTGACCCCACATGGAGGAGACGAGTCAGTGTTATCAATCATGGATTAAAACAACTGAGCAATGGCAAGATGCGGTCATCGAGGTCTTCCCTCGCGAGAGGAGAGAAAACAAACATTATCTTGGATTTTTTCTCTCTTTTATAGTAAATTACAGCACGGAAACAGGCCCAGCGGTCCATTACGTCCAGATTGACCTTCAGTCACCCTTTTCACTAATCATACACTAATCCAATTTTATCCTCTCCATATAGTTATCGAGCTCTCCAGCATTCCACCACACACATACAGAGTCGCAATTTACAATTGACCTACCAATCCCTACGTCTTTGGAATGTTGATGGACACGATAGCAACCAGAGGAAGCCCCTACGGTCAGTGGGAGAATGAGCAAACTCCACAGACAGAACCAGGGGTCAGTACTGAACCCAAGTCTCTGGTGCAGCGAGGCAGAGGCATGTGCCACATCCTTCTGCCCGTTTCTGCAAGATATTGATAGGAAGCAAACAATTAGATCGCTATTCAACACAACTTGATTGATGTTGTCAGAATGTCAAATTTAGGGGTGGCACAATGGTCCCGAGACCCAGCTTTGATCTTGACTACGGGTGCTGTCTGAGTGGAGTTTGCATGTTCTCCCTGTGGCAGCAAAGGGTTTCCTCCATGTGCTCTGGTTTCCTCCCACATTCTAAAGACGTGCGGGTTTGTACGTCTCTGTAAATTGTCCCTTGAGCGTAGGATAGAACTAATGAACTGTGTGATTGTTGGTCAGCGTAGACTCGGCGGCCGAAGGGACTGTTTCTGCATCGTATCTCTAGAAAGAAAATAGCAAGCCCACTTTTGAAGATAGACACAAAATGCTGGTGTAACTCAGCGGATCAGACAGCATCTCTGGAGAGAAGGAATGGATGACGGTTTGGGTAGAAACCCTTCTTCACTGTCGAAGATGCCTGGCTTGTTGCCCTGTTGAGCCTGGAACAGTCTAACTAGTCTTGCACTGCGTGACCCAATTTGCCCACGTCGATCAACATGCCCAATCTACACTAGTCCACCCACCTGTGTTTAGCCCGTATCCTCTATCCTAAGCATGTACCTGTCTGAATGTTTCTTAAACGTGCTGAAAATCGTCTTGGAATAACGATCAAAATTTACGCAGCTTAACTGTGCCAACATTTTTAAACATCTCAATTCTGTATGGATGGGTGCCTTTCTAACGTCACCCTTTCCCGTGTAGAAGTCACCACACGTTATCACTCCCTTGGACAGAAAACAACCTGCTGGGGGAACTCAACACTTCAGGCAGCACCAATGAAGGAAGAGGGATAGCCAACATTTCATAACGGCCCAAACCTGAAACGCTGACTATTAGATACATAGAAAATAGTAGGCTATTCGGTCCTTCGAGCCAGCACCACCATTCAATATGATCATTGCTGATCACCCAAAATCATTACCCCGTTCCAGCTTTTTCCCCATATCCCTCGATTCCCTCAGCCATAAGAGCTATATCCAACTCTCTATTGCTCTGCCTCTACAGATGCTGCCCAACCCACTTCCTCCAGCAGCTTGGCTCCTGCTCCACACTCCAGCAGCTGCGATCTTGAGTCTCCAATATAACTTCCTGCATTGTCTGCCCAGAGATTTACACCCTGGAGTTGTGTCTCTTGCAGGCAGCAATGCAACATTAGTCACTTAATGACCAACAAAGCAAATCAAGAAGAATTTACACATATGAAAGAAATTGCTGACCTGGGAAATGTATTTTCTTTTTTATTTTGTATTCATATTCTGCCTGGGCAACTTACAACCCAGCGGTATGAACGTTGATTTCTCTAATTTCAAGTAGCTCCTGCATTCCTCGCCCCCCACCCTAGTCATTCTAGTTCCACAGTTCGCATCCCTGCATCCCTGTCGCTAGCACATCTACCCAAGCCAACAATGGGCCATTATGGACTCCACCCTCCCTGAGGTCATCTGTTGTCGGCCCTGTTTTGTTCTGGCCTTCTCTGTCTTTCAATCTGAAGAAGGGCTCCGACCTGAAATGTCGCCTATTCCTTTTCTCCAGAAATGCTGTCCCACCCGCTGAGTTACTCCACCATTAATACCCATGAATTGGGTATTAGTCAGCATCTGCAGTTCCTTCCTACACAATTGATTTGTGTTACTGAAATTATCTAGAGGTTGTGGCAGGGAACTTATCTTTACAGTGAAAGTGGCAACAACATGTCAGTTACGCTTCAGTTTTCAACTCCTAGACCAGCCCATAACTGGCAGCTCTCCTTTCCATTCCCATTGCAACTCTTGTCTGGCTGGAATTTCTGCCAAATCAATTGATATAAAAATAGCACTAAATGCTGCTATTGCCTATCTTGGTTTCAAAACCTAAAATCTATGCCAATACATTTTAGCCATCATCAACACATGATTTTTTTTTTTAGAGACAATTATTTACATTAATCTTGACATGCCTCTTCATTACAACAATTGAGTCAATGTATACTTTGTCTAACAGCAGCACCATTGATGAACCTGACATTTTGGGTGATTCTTTGCATTGTCCATGAATCTTATTTTCACTGAAGGCTATACTTAGCAACAGTGAGATCATAACATTTTTCACACCAATAGTAGCTGACAATATCAGAGTAGCACAGCTGGTAGAGAGAATGTTGAAGAAGGAACTGCAGATGCTGGAAAATCAAAGGTCGACAAAGATGCTGGAGAAACTCCACCGGTGAGGCAGCATCTATGGAGCGAAGGAAATAGGCAACGTTTCGGGACGAAACGTTGCCTATTTCCTTCGCTCCATAGATACTGCCTCATCCGCTGAGTTTCTCCAGCATTTTTGTCTACAGCTGATAGAGACCCAGGTTCAATCTTGACCTCAGCTTCTTCCTGCGCGGAGTTTTCTCCCAGTGGCTGCGTGGGTTTTCTCCGGGTGCACTGGTTACCTGCCACATCCCAAAGACGTTCAGCTTTGTAGGTTAAATAGCTTCAGCAAATTGCCCCTGGTGTGTAGCAGGCAGATGTGAAAGTGGGATAATGTAGAACTAGTGTGAACAGGTGATCAATGCTCAGGGTGGACTCGGTGGGCCAAAGGGCATGTTTCCATGCTGTATCTCTAAATCAATCAAACAGCATAAGAGACATCCGAACAGGTACCTGAATGAACAGGGCATTGAGGGACATGCAGTCAATGGGGATTAGTGGCCATGTTTGATGGCTCGCATAGACAAGGCAGGCTAAAGGGTCAGTTTCTAAAAATGTACATCTCTGCGCCATCGCAACATTCCATCTACCATAGTCTTGTCCAGTAACTTGGTTTGTCGACATTGTTTTGAAGTTTCTCTACATCCTCCTTACAGCCTTGCGCTGCCACCCAGCTTTGTATCTTCAGTGAACTTGAATTGTGAATACAGACAGTCAACATGTGCACTGAATCCTGCAACACCATTCTTGCCACAGCCTCTCAGCCCAAAATTGGAGCATTTACTCCTACTGTTTTCTGTCCACTGACCAATTTACAATCCACGCCACTATGTTGCCACCTTATCTGTGTGCTCTTAATTTTAATAATCTTTACCCTGTGAATTTTTCAAAATCTAAAGACATCACCTGTTTGATCAAGTAACGTTCTCCTTATAACTATCTGAATCTTGGAGTACCTCAAGCTACAGACACTTAATCCAGATGTGGTTGCCATGGATCCCAATGGTTTCCATCAACGTCCACATGCTCCAGCTGCCGCACATCTGCCCTTCCATGTCTGCCTTAAATAGTTTAATCAATGTATCTGAATTGATTGCAATCACCTCTGCCTCTCTGTAGCCTCTTACTCACCCAAAATCCATATCGAGTAAACACAAGATGCTGTGCTAAATCTGCACTGTGCTTTTAGCCGAGGCTCTCAGATTTATTTTCTTTAAGTAAAAAAAATTTGACTTCAATTAATCAGTTCTAGCCAGTTATTGATGAGAACAAAGGCTACTTTATATTTATTGCAATCTAAAACCATAGGTTGAGAGAATTCAACAGCAAAACTAAAGAAAACAAATATATTTGTTTGAAGATCATAAGAACAGAAGAAACAGCAGCCAGTCACGTGGGCGTTTGTGCGTGTTCCTACAACACAGCATCATTTTGCAGCACTAATGTCAGATCCATCCATTGTATAATGTAAACCTACTTGGTCACTACACCTCACACATCCTAATGGTTCCTGCTTATTCATTTGCTAATAAACTTTTACTTCTACAATAAATGAAAATGAAAAGAAAATCCTGAACTGGAATTCCCAAAGAAAATACAGGAAACTCAGCAGGTTGGGCGGCACCCGTGGAGAAAGAAACAAGGACAACCTTTCAGGTCGATGGCCTATTGTCAGGCTGGGAAAGAAGAGAAAACAAGTTAGTCTTGAGCTTCAGACGGGTTGGTTTGCAGGGGGAAGGTGGAGTGACAGCGATTGTGTGATGAGAATGCTTCTGATAGTGTGAGTCTTGTGTTGCCCTTGGGGTAAGTTGCAAATAAGGCCATGTGGTCAATGATGGGGATTTGGGAGAGAGAACCAAATTTTGTGAGGTTCAAATGACAAATAAACGGTATTGTATTGTAACATGGCTTAATGTTGACAAAAGCTTTGAAATGAGGGTATGTAGAGAGTGAGAACGCAAAAGATACAAAACACAGGGCTGCACGACCTGCCCAGCGGATCAGGAAGTTGAGTAAAGTACTGAACCAGCATCACAAACGGTGAACTACTCCTTCCGACACAGACTGAAGGTTAACTCAATCGGTAGAACTTGATATTGCTGCTTCCAGTCTCAATATTGAATTCCACAACTACAGCTAACTCACTTTCTCTGTCCTTATCAGTGCTGAACATTTCTGCTGCAAGTCATTCATCTGTTATATCAGCTCAGTGTTTCCTCTCTCCATTGCCACAGCTTCACTTGCTAGACTGGTCCTGCATCTTAGCGTTTCCGTGTTATATTGTATGTAATCTCGCTCTTTAACAGCCCTTAGCTTCTGTTCACAATAACTGCCCCTTTTAATCCCTTGACCAAAAGACCCCGAAATCTGTGCCCACAGCATCCTTGGTTTCACCTTATGAAATACTCCCTTTATCATATCCACCCCTTCTCTGCAGCTTGATACTAATTTGTTGTCCCTACTTCCCACTCACGAGAAAGGTCTTTAACCAGACCCATCTGTTTCTCCCTTCATGGACGCTGCCCGACATGAGTGTTTCAGGCATGTTCTGTTTTTGTTTCTTATTTCAGCGGTTCACTTAATATTAGTAACGTAGCAAAATGGTCTTGTGTTCCTACACCTGGTCAAACTAATCTTCAGTGATGAGTGTTGAAAGCTGACAGTCAGCAGCTATGATAATCAGACGTGGATCGTTTCACTTCTAATTCTCTTTGCTGCAGCCTCAGTAACACAGGGACATGTTATTTCCAGGGAATCTTAAAGATAAAGATAGTGTGTCATTGGAGTAAAGGAAAATCAATGTCCACAGCTTGCCTCACAAAATAATCAAGAGACACATTTGATCAAAATGACATCTTATAGCACAAGCTTTTCCTCAAGACCGACTCAAATTTGTGAGGTCACTAAAGAATAAAGTGCACAAACCATGTTCATTATTTAATTCAATTTCTTTCTATTAACTGTTTAAATTTATCATTTATTTATTTGCCTCTGTACTCCACAATTTGAGATTTGTGATGGAAAAAAAAAATTACATGTGGTTAAAGTGCACATTGTCAGATTTTATTAAAGGGCATTTTTACACATTTTGGTTTCACCATGTAGAAATTACAACTGTGTTTATATATAGTCCCCCCATTTCAGGGCACCATAATGTTTGGGACACATGGCTTCACAGGTGTTTGTAATTGCTCAGGTGTGTTTAATTGCCTCCTTAATGCAGGTTATAAGAGAGCTCTCAGCACCTAGTCTTTCCTCTAGTCTTTCCATCACCTTTGCAAACTTTTATTGCTGTTTATCAACATGAGGACAAAAGTTGTGCCAATGAAAGTCAAAGAAGCCATTATGAGACTGAGAAACACGAATAAAACTGTTAGAGACATCGGCCAAACCTTACGCTTACCAAAATCAACTGTTTGGAACATCATTAAGAAGAAAGAGAGCACTGGTGAGCTTATTAATCGCAAAGGGACTGGCAGGCCAAGGAAGAGTTCCACAACTGATGACAGAAGAATTCTCTCTATAATAAAGAAAGAAAATCACAGACTTCAAACAGTCATTGCAAGCAAAGGATATGCAACAAAATATTAAACATGACTACTTTCATGTACATGACATTGCTGTGTCCCAAACATTATGGTGCCCTGATATGGGGGGGGGGGGGGGGGGGGGGGGGGGGGGGGGCGTGGGGGGACTATGTATAAATACTGCTGTAATTTCTACATGGTTAATCCAAAATGCATTAAAAAAATGGCCTTTATTATAATCTGACAATGTGCACTTTAACCACATGTGATTTTTTTTCTATTACAGAGGCAAATAAAGAAATGATGGGTCTTTGTCCCAAACATTATGGAGGGCACTGTACATCTGTCTTGATGCTAATGATCTTACAACAGATTTTAATTTTAATATGTTAAAGCACTTCAATGAAGCATGGTATCATTAACATTTTAATTGCAATTGGAATTATATACAGAATCTATAAATTCCAGCAAATATCTCACATAAACGGTGCGTTCACCCAAAATATTCAAAATAGTAAAGAAAAAGACAAGGAAGATCAAAACTGTAAGATATGTGATGGTGATAGACAGCAATCTTCTTCTGTCAGTAATAATGACATATTATACTGAGGATGAATGCTGTTTTTCATGAAACCAATGCACATAACAAATTTAATTACTTTACCCAAAAATCAATGAGAAACATACAGTGCCCTCCATAATATTTGGGACAAAGACCCATCATTTATTTATTTGCCCCTGTACTCCACAATTTGAGATTTTTAATAGAACAAATCACATGTGGTTAAAGTGCACATTGTCAGATTTTAATAAAGGCTATTTTAAAACATTTTGGTTTCACCATGTAGAAATTACAGCAGTGTTTATACATAGTCCCCCCATTTCAGGGCACCATAATGTTTGGGACACAGCATTGTCATGTAAATGAAAATAGTCATGTTTAGTATTTAGTTGCATATCTTTTGCATGCACCGACTACTTGAAGTCTGCGATTCATGGACATCACCAGTTGCTTGGTGTCTTCTCTGGTGATGCTCTGCCAGGCCTGTATTACAGCCATCTTTAGCTTATGCTTGTTTTGGGGGCTAGTCCTGCTTCAGTTTTCTCTTCAGCATGTAAAAGGCATGCTCAATTGGGTTCAGATTAGGATTAGGTTCACTCAAGAATTGACCATTTTTTAGCATTGAAAAACTCCTTTGTTGCTTTAGCCGTATGTTTGGGATCATTGTCGTGCTGTAGAATGAACTGCTGGCCAATGAGTTTTGAGGCATTTGTTTGAACTTGAGCAGATAGGAGGTGCCTATACACTTCAGAATTCATTATGCTACTACCATTAGAAGTTGTATCATCAATGAAGATAAGTGAGCCAGTACATTCAGCAGCCATACATGCCCAGGCCATAACACCCCCACCACTGTGTTTCACAGATGGGTGGTATGCTTTGGATCTTGGGCAGTTTCTTCTCTCCTCCATAATTTGTTCTTGCCATCACTTAATCTTCATCTCATCTGTCCACAAGACCTTTTTCCAGAATTGTGGTTGCTCTTTCAAGTACTTCTTTGCAAACTGTAACCAGGCCATCCCATTTTTGCGTCAAACCAGTAGTTTGCATCTTGCAGTGTAGCCTCCGTATTTCTGTTTATGAAGTCTTCTGCGGACAGTAATCTTGCAGTCATTGACAAATCCACACCCGACTCCTGATGTATAATGTAGTTCACCGAGTGATAAAACTGCTTCTAAATTTGCACACTTCCAATGAACTGTGTTTATGAAGCTTACTGAAAGCTGTGGTTATTAGCAACCAGGTGGCATTCATTAATAATAGGGTCTGCCTTACTGCAAAATTATTTTCCAATCAAGTTACATCAGATTCAACACTTGCACCCTCACCATAACATGGTAACAGTTAAAAATTCACAGCAGTTGCCGCCCGAGCCTGGTTTACTCACCTATTTTCACTTAATTCCATTTTAATGTCAAAGCAGTCAACTGAAAGTGAACGGACACATTGCACAGATCTGTTGCTATGGATTTTAACCTTGCTGCAGATAGCTTAATAAATGGAATGCTGTATATTTTCCTGCTTCAAGCATTGAGAGGCTAAGATGCCAGGTCTTTGCATATGTGTCCAAGATACAAAATTCCTCTTTGCAAAATTCCTGGTCTGGAGAGATTCATAGTGCTGTTAAAGCAATAAATCCGAGAGGCTGACGTATTTTGTAAAAAGCAGCTGAATGCCACTGCCAGCACGGATGAAGTTCTACAGCAAAGAAAATATACTTAACTCTCAAACACAAGGTCCCCTTTCACACAGTCACGGGACAGTTCACGCAGTTCAAAACAATGCATCACACATGCAAAGATCACTTATGAAAGCATGGCTATAACTCACTCCCACTGGTGAAATGCTGCTATTTCCATACGATGCAAATTGAAACACTTATTAAGATAAAGTGGAATTACTTTTACTGTTGAAATGCAGCAATGATGCGGCATACCTCTAGCAAGTTACAAATCATGTTTGAACTCATTACAGTCAAACTACATTACAACAGAAGTGTACAGAATTTATTGCCACTCTGTCATCAGTCACCAGCTTCTCCTCGGCAAAATACCTGCTCTGCCACTAACCTTCAGCACAATTTCATTGACTGTGTTGGTGTCTGCTTCAAAGTAGAGATGCTTGTGGTCATGATTGCTTAGATATGTGAGCTTGAATATTGCGTTGCCTGCAAGGCAAACAAAGGACAGGAGTCAAACAGATGAACAGAGTTTTACTACGGATGCAGCTTGACAAAGAAACAGATGGCGATATTAATGTCCCATCAGCAGAACAGAAGGAAATTGCATGATGGCTACAGTCTCCGCATGTCATTTCAACATCGTTCAGGCAAAACTCACCACAAAGGCAACAGAACCCTTTTTAATATAATTTGATTCCCCCGTCCCATCACAATGGACAAAGTGCAAAATCAATCATTTGGTTAGTTAGGTCCTCTGTCAATTCTTCTTGTGGAGAGGTTTGGAGGGGGGGGGGGTTGCTGCCGTTGATGAGGGAGGAAAGAGGAATAAAACAAGAATCCAGAAACTGCTTGGCGCTAATGTTGCAGGAAGAAAATATTTAACATTTGTGGTAGATTTACACAGATTTACTGCACTGGACTGATGTAATATGGTAATTATCTGCCTCTTGACCTTTCTTAATGCTGCAGTTCTGGAGAGGTTATGTTAACATGCATTAGAAAATGAAATATTTTTAATTTTATCTTTTGATGCAGAGTCCAATTTTTTTAATATATGTTTAATTCAATGCCCACCACTATTTCAATAACCTTTTACGATATAATTTAGTACAGCAAAGGCATTAAATTACACGGCACCGTGGATTTTTAGATTCACCTCACAAAAAAAATTACTAGGACTTCACAATTCAGTACTGCAAGGCCAGAACTGCAGCTCTTTCATTCTCTAGGCCATTGTACATTTCTTATAGATTTACAATTTAATACACCAATATAAAAATACTGAAGAAAATGATTGGGAAGGCATAAAATTCTGAGCAACACGATACCACAACATTTGCAATGATAGAATGATGGTTGAATGTGGCAAACTAGGGCATCCCAATATCTCCTAATGGCCGAGTTTCAATGAGCCATCAGGAATCCTCATCTCTGCTTCTACCAGTCTCATACATTGGAGGTTGCTGATATCAGCAGAACTTGGGTGGACGGCCAAGTGGTGCAGTGGTAGAGTTGCTGGCTTACAGCAGACATTCAGTTTCGATCCTGACTACAGGTGCTGTCTGTATGGACTTTGTACGTTCTCCTTTTGACCACGTGGGTTTTCTCCAGGTGCTCTGGTTTCCTCCCACATTCCAAATACGTACAGCAGCCAATTGTAGGTTAATTGGCTTCAGTAAGATTATAAATTGTTCCTAATGTGTAGGATAGTTCTAGTGTATGGGGTGATCGCTCATCCGCACAGACTCGGTGGGCCGAAGGGCCTGTTTCCACGCTGTATCTCTAATCCTCTAAACTTGGTATTCCGATGTTGATTGTATCCCATTAGTTTGGAAATAACAGAGCAGCTTTAAACAAACATCAGCTGTTTAAATTTAAACAGAATAAGCCAATTGCTAATAAATCAGTGATGAAACTGCTTCCACACAGCACCAAACACCCGGGTTCAATCTTTACTTCGGGTGCTGTTTGGGTGGAGTTTGCATGTTCTCCTTGTGAACACACGAGTTTCCTCTGGATGCATCGGTTTCCTCCCACATCACAAAGACGTGCGGGTTTGTAAGTTAATTGGCCTCTGTAAATTGCCCCTGGTGTGGAGTGAGTGGATGCAAAAGTGGGATAACGGACCTAATGCGCACATCTGATCGACGGTCGGCGTGGACTTGGTGGCCCGATGAGTGTCGGAAGGAATGCCAGATGCTGGTTTATACTGAAGATAGACACATAATGCTGGAGTAATTCAGCAGGTCAGGCAGTATCTCTGGAGAAAAACAGATGACTTTTCAGGTCGGAACCCTTCTGCATTCTGACGAAGAGTTCTGACCTGATACATCACCTATTCTTTTTCTCCAGAGATGCCGCCTGACACACTGAGTTACTCCAGCAGTATGTGTCTATCTTTGGGGAGTCGAATCAATCCAAGTTCGTACACATGTAGAAAGGAGTTGCTGAGAAAAGAAAAGCAGGATTCATGATCCTAGATCAAAGAACTCCACACATGTTAATACATTCCAATAGCAGGCTAATGTCAATTTGTCTTTGAGTGTTGAACAACATGTGGAATTGAAAACTACATTCTCAATTATTCACACTCTTGAGTCCAGCCACTCTACGGGAATGAAACTAGTTTCTGCAAGCAATTAACATGGGCAATTTTCACATCACTTGAACTCTTATAATGATCACCAAATACATTGTTCTTTAATGCACATGGTAATTGCAAAATCCAAAAGTCCAAATAGTAAATGATTTTTTTTTTCTTGAATTATACAACTTTTAAGTATCCTGATTTAATGGAATTGTCTAAATTCAATTAAATAGTTATGAAATATATTGCCTGCTGATTCCAAGCATCAAAAGGCTGGTTAATGCAAGTAAACCCATCAGTTCTCGCATGCCGACCAAGATGCTAGTCCCACCTGCCTGCATTTGTCACATATCCCTCTGAACCTTTCCTACTCCAGAGATGTGTAAGAAGGAACTGCACGTGCTGGTTTAAACTGAAGAAAGACACAAAAAGCTGGAGCAACTCAGCGGGACAGGCAGCATCTCCGGGGAGAAGGAATGCGTGATGTTTCGGTTCGAAACCCTTCTTCAGATGAAACGTTACCCATTCCTTCTCTCCAGAGATGCTCCCTGTCCCACTGAGTTGCTCCAGCTTTTCGTGTCTATCTATCCCAGAGATGATTAGTTTAACTTGGCATCATGTTCGGCATGAACATTGTGGGCTGAAAGAAGAGTTCTGCTGGAGCTGTTCTCTATGGACTGTTCTTCATGGATTTGTTTTCTAATTATGTATTTTTGCACAATTGTCTTTTTTTTGCAACCCTTTTCTTTTCTTGTAGAATGAATGTTTATCTGTGTTGTCTGAGATGCTGTTGCAGCAAGATCTTCATTGCACCTGTACCTCGTGCATTGACAATAAACTAGTCTTGAAAAATTGGTAGTAAAATGGTTGTCTGTTAAAAGTGAAAATAAGGAGAAATTTCTTGTTTCACAGGGTCGTGAATCTTTGGGATTCTCTATCCCACAGAGCTGCGGAGACAAGAGTCAAAGCGGAGGCTGATCGACTCCCTGAAGTTGAAATGTCTAAGAATGTGGGGAGGTGGTGTTGGTGCCAAGGCTTGATCATCCACGTTCTGACTGAATGGCAGAGGTGGTTCCAGGCCGATCAGTGTATTCTTGTTTATATTTTAATGAAATCAAACAGCTTTTAGAGTCTGCCAAAACAAGATGGTTGCAAGGATCTGCAGATGCTGGTTTACAAAAAACACAAAATGCTGGAGTAACTCATGGGTCAGGGAACATGGATAAATGAAGTTTTGGGTCAGGACCCTTAAGACTAATTGTTGTAGGGGGCGGGGGGGGTGGGGGGGGAGAAAGCTGGTTGGGGGGGAGGGGGGGGAAAACAAATCCTGGCAAGTGATAGGTGGAAATAGGTCGGGGGGGATTTAGTTGGCAGATATTTGGACAGAGGTAGTGAAAAAGCAAAAGGTGTGAGATAAGGGGAAGAGGCATGAAATGTGAAGCCAGAGGAAGGGATATGGGAGGAAGGAGAAAGGAGGCAGAATTGTGGGAGAATTGGGTGCTCATCCAAGTGGGGAACAAGTAAAGTGGGGGAAGGGGGGGATGATGACAGACTTCAACCCTTGATGGATATTGGGGAACCAGACAGACATTTACACCAATCGCAGTAGTTTAGTCGTCATGATGACGTCAACAACTTTAATCCCAGATTTATTTAATTCTTTGGATAGAAACTCCCGTGCTGGAAACGAAGCTTGTGTTTGCTGATCTAAGTCTCCACTAGCGGCAGATGAAAATGTTAGGGCTGGTGCACACAGGAGTAAACTCATTATGTTCTCACCCCTGTGTGTGCCAGGTTACTCCTGTGTGATGTAGTTCATTATTGCCCAACAACATCTCTAGTCTCAAAAATGGTTTCATCCCACGAGAATTAGCTGATGTTGGAGATTAAAAATGTTTTTAATCCAATTTGTTTATCTTGCTCCTAATACACAATTCCCAATGCCTGATCCGTGTTCCAGCATGTGCTTCCTGATTTAGGGGTTGCAAATCTGACTGAGTGTCTGAAATCTAAATGTAGTACCTACCTCAACGACTTCCTCTGGCAGCTCATTCCATGTACCCACCACCCTCTGTGGAGGGTGGGGGGGGGGTGGGGGGAAGTTGCCCCCTGATTCTTGTTAAATCCTGTCCCCTCTCACCGGAAACCTCTAGTTCTTGATCTTCCCAACCCCAGAAAAAAGACTGCGCGACTGGGTGAGTTTGCAGTTGTAAATGCAATGAAAAATAACTGCAGTTCAGGGCAATTTTATATTGTGAAGAGAACAAATTATGGAAAAAATCTATGAATGAATGTGCAGGTTTTGGAGAAAATATGAGTACGTAATATTTTCTCATCATTTGCAGCAGGATCAAGCTACTATATTTTTTGTTGTACAAATGCACATTGGTCAATAAGAAAATCTCTTTCAAATGTATCAAAATAAAGCTCAAGTACTTATGAAAGATTCTTTCAGTTCAATGTTACTTGGTATATTATTACAGTAATTTTGGTTAAATATATAACACAACCACAGTTAAATGGTTTAAACTGCTTATATTTGTAGTTTTTAGTATCAGAAAACAATACACATTTTCTGCACTAGAGATTTTTTGAAGGTTGATATCTGTGATATTTATCAATCTATTTACAATAATTTTCAAGAAAAATTAAAAATGTCTCTTCACTGTGATGACAATAAGGAATGTTTCATGGAATCCTTTGCCTCGAGAAGCTAAAATCCATTTGATGAAACAAGATCAAGACATCTAGTGGCAGTAAAAGCTAACTGCACTGATCTCATACCCATGTCCCATGAGAGAAGGGTCAAAAGCATCAGACTATCGCGAAATGAATAGGTCAGAAAATAAATTGAGAATAACCCTGGCTTAAATAATGCTTTCAAACCCTAGAGTGGTCATATTTCTTTGGAAATAAAATCACTGGGAAACTTTCTGGAAGAGAGACATTACTGTTTGCATTAAACCTAACCTCAAAACAAAGTGGCTGAAAGCACTGGTTCAGAACGACAGCAGATATTTTAAACATCAGAAAATAAACACGATACTGAATCTCTCCGTATACAGTAGATGGAGATAACGTTTCACAAGTGTGTCGAGTCAGATTTTGGCCCCGAGTAGTTTCAATGTATTTTTCCATCTGATTCAAAAATCCCAAGAATGATTTAATTTCATTTAATTGCACAAGTCTTGGGTTTCTGGTTACACTTCATATGAATATGTGAGCAAAAGTAATTCTATAGATAAACAAACCCACAAACAAAATGGAACTTAAATTTAGCAGTGTCACTGTCATTTATTTTCTTGCAACACTGACTTCAATCGACACATATGCCTACATGTAACACACTTTCCACCAGGACTAAGTAATGGTGATTATTCCTAATTCTTAGTTTAAAAAAACCCAGCATGGAAACAGGTTATTCGGCCCACCAAGTCCATGCTGATGATCTATCACCCATTCATACTAGGACTCTGTTATCCCACTTTCACATCACTCCTTACCCGTTAGGGGCAATTTACAGAGGCAAATTATTGTCTTAGGAATGAAAATTTTGCCTTTCTCGAGTAGTTCAAGGAATATGTTTCCTTCAAGGCAAACAATGTTGTGTTTGACATCAAACAACATAGTAATCATTCAGCAGGGAAGTTGTTCCTGTCAATCGACTAAGCAGGACACTTATCATTTTACAGAAAATCTGTGAGTGACTCATGTATGCCAGAAACTACGTCACCTTGGATCTAGCCTCAAAACAGCAGAGGACCTTTCTGACAATGCAATATAGAATACATATGCTCCACCACATTAGTAAAGGCAGGTTAAAATAACAGAACAACTTTACCTAAAGCAAGTTACATTTAGAAATCAAGTCAAGTTTATTCGTCACATACACATACGGGATGCGCAGTGGAATGAAAAAGTGGCAATGCTCGCGGACTTTGTGCAAAAAGACAAACAAACAAACAACCAAACAAACTACAAACAGAAATCACAGGTGAGTTTTACAAAGTGAGTGTTATTCGCATCTTTTATCAGCGATCATGACCTAACATTCTTTACCCTCCCATGTAGACAGAAGCAGAACTAATAAAAGCACCGTCACAGGTCAGGGGCTTTGAAGAGCTGGTGGGGATTAAAAAAACAACCCACAATTGATATTCAACTGTCATTGTGTAGTTAAAGTGATAAATGTACTTAATAGAGTTACAATTGTCAGCAATTACCTCCAGTAGGTCAGTACATGAAGTCCACATATCCCAGACCAATCTCAATTACGAGAAACAAGATTTTCACTACAACAGGTCTTGTATCGCTGCCACCCAGTGCCAGGAAAAGAGCCCTTATGTGTGCTGTGGAATAGGAGCAAGAATAACTCCTTGGAGCCCAGTGCCTAACATCAACTGCAAATTATCTGGGATACTTCTATCCTCTGGGGAAGTCGGTCCCAGAAGACCATCAGTAATTGTGTCTCAGGAATCAATGAACTGGACAAGTTATGGGCTCTACAGTCCTGAAAGAAACACGCAAAGATCGCCCTTTTTGAAATCGGTTTAGTACAGCACTAAATCAGCTGAAGGACACTTGGCCTTATTGATCAGTTGGGCTCCCAGATCTTGAATTCCCTTGCAAGTAATAAAGAAACACACAATCACGTTTTAGGCAATTTTTCTCCAGTCACTGCTATTTTCAAGACTGCTGTTGGCGGAAAGGTCAACTGACAATCCCCAAATCTTCAATAGAGGATACAGTCTTGGAGTAGTTAAACTGTTTGTGGTAAACCTCAAGCACTCAATGCAGGAGCAGAGCTAGGAACAGGATCCATACAGCAGAGAGGAAACAGAAGTCCCCAGAGGAATGGATAAACCGCAGAAATGTCAGGTTAAGCTACCTCAACAATTATTTTGTTAGAAGTACAATTGCTTCAATATTCAAAGATTCACATTTGGTCAAAAGGTCAGTTTTCTTGCACCAACCATTATTCCCCTTCCCTTCAGCCTAACAAAAGGGAAAAATACTCCCCTTGGCCCAACACCCAATTTTTTACCTGTCAACCCCATTCTCCTGCCTTCTTCCTGTAACCTTTCACGCCCTGGACTTTTATGAAGGATTTATTTTAATGGAAAAGGCCAGGTACAAACTCAAACAATAAAACAATTGTCCTAGTTCACAACAAAACACCAGACCCCCCCCAACTGAAAATAATTGCTTCATTTAACCATCTGATTCAAAAATTATGTAACTGATTCCAAAAAAAACCAATAAACAATAATTGTACTACAGCCAGAAGGGGGAGGGATAAGGGAAGTTTTCAAATTGTCATTAGGCAAAAAAAAAAATCAGTTTTTTGGGGCCATAATTTAGTCACAGCAGAATTTTAAGTTTACGGTTTACACTTACAGAAATGTTCCGTAATTTATCTTTTTGAATGTACAAATACTTCTGCAAAAGAAATGAGAAACTACATGCTGATGACATATTAATTAGAGTTTCCTACTGGTTTCATGGTAAAAAGGGCAATTAAACATAATTATGATTTACTAGCCATTAAGATAAATTCCCAAATTGGAAATTGTCAAATAATTTAAAAAGTATTTTCAAAGCATTTGACAAAAAGCCCCCAGTGGTACTAATGTCCAATGTATTTTAAAAGTCTCAATGAAAAAAAATCTTAATTAGAGGCTCATTAGTATGTAAATGGAGTGGTGTTTTGTTACAACTGAGTAGGGATGATTTTCACAGAAAAACCTATTAAAAAAAGTTATTACAATAAATGCAAAAAAATTCAATTGGATGGCTTGCTTCACTTTTTTTCCCGCAGATAAGAAAAATAATACTTTCTCATTTCACATGTTGGCTCTCAACAGCTGGTTTAATGAGGCACTTATGTTTGCTCTGACTTGTTATACTGGTGGCAAAATCTAAAAAATAGGCACATACTTGCATAATTTTCTCAACTTTTTACAGATACAAATTAATTGCTTGAAGATGTTAACAGCTGTTCCTCAATATTCCAACTTCATTTGGGAAACTTGTGAGAGAACATCATCAGGCTACACAGAACGTGGGTGCTCAATCTCTCCTGCACTCAGCCAGCAGGTTTGCATGGCCACCAGCAGTCTTTAAACGGTGCGATCTGAGGTAAAATCTTGTCCTCCCTTACTGTCGGACCCAATGTTAGGTTACAATGTCAGGTTCGATCCTGGCTAAGGGTGCTTGTCTGTACGAAGTTTATATGTTCTCCCTGTGACAGTGGGTTTTCTCCGACAGCTCCTGTTTACTCCCACACTCCAAAGACGTACAGGTTTGAAGGTTAATTGGCTTGGTATAATTGTAAATTGTCCCTAGTGTGCGTCTAGGATAGTGTTAATGTTAGGGGATCGCTGGTTGGCGCTGACTCGGTGGGCCGAAGGGCCAGTTTCCGCGCTGTAAATCTAAACTTAACTAAAAGGCAACAGTGTCCATGGACTGAATATGGGACCTTCTTAGTCTGCGTCATTCAATAATTTACCATAGTGGTTTCCAAGGAATTTGACCAACAAAAATATATAGAAAGCTATCTTTGGAAGTTAAACAATGAAAGAAATGAAGGATGGAAGGCTTGAAAGCACTTACCACAGTATAAAAAATAACTTCTTACCCACATACCAAACTCTTAAATGGACTTCTCGCATGCTTGAGGTGATTCTCAATTTTCCAAATTATCTCATTGCAGTCCTTGCACTTTATTTGTACCTGCACTTTCGCTGTAACTGTAACACTATATTCTGTTCAGTTTCCTGTCTTATTTGCAATCCTTGTTTCACTCATGGTATGGTAATGATTTGCAGACACACGAGACTGCAGGTGCTGGAATCTTGAGGGAAAAAAAACAATGTGCTGGAGGAACTCAGCGGGTCAGACAGCATCTGAGCAGGGAAATGGACAGACGACATTGAGTTGGGACCTTTCCTCAGACTGATGATCAGTCTGAAGGGATCCGACCGGAAACGTCATCCATCTTTGGCATGATCGGCAAGAAAAAATAAAGTTTTTCACTTTATATCAATACACGTGAGCCAATAATACCAAAAATAGTTCTCCAAAGAATTTGCAATAATAGTGCTCTGTTCTATAAGAAAGGCTGCAGTGCAGTGAATGTTCTGAGATTTGCTGAGTTAAACAGCTTCAATACTACTGAGATTAGCAAATTAATCTGAGGAGCCCCACTAGACATATGCAGGTGCGCCGTATGGAGCTTGTGTTTGATTGAAGTAGTGTCACTGTGTTTCTTGTTTTTTAAATATGCTGCATTTTTAAAAAGCAAACATCCAAATTGCAAGTAATCAAAATAAAATCACAGACATATTGGTGTGCCCAAAAGCCAAAACTAAAATTTGGAGAAAATGTATATTCAGCATTCATGTAAGAAAAGAAAACATGTCCCACTCCAGAGCTCAGACCAAACGATATTGCTACAGCTTCAATACCTCCTCATCTAGTATACAATACTTCAAAATGGGTCACAGTAAAATAATTTTTTTTTAAATGGGGAAAATGCTTTTTATTTTAAAAGCATGCTAAAAAATGCTTTTAAAAAAAAAGCATTTTATTTGGTAATCTCCTTGGAATTCGTTTATATAAACAACATTTATTTTTTAAATGGAATGGAAGAACCACCCTTGGTTACACATACAGTGCCCTCCATAATGTTTGAGACAAAGACCCATCATTTATTTATTTTCCTCTGTACTCCACAATTTGAGATTTGTAATAGAACAAAAATCACATGTGGTTAAAGTGCACATTGTCAGATTTTAATAAAGGGCATTTTTATACATTTTGGTTTCACCATGTGGAAATTACAGCAGTGTTTATATATATTCCCCCCATTTCAGGGCCTCATAATGTTTGGGACACAGCAATGTCATGTAAATGAAAATAGTCATGTTTAGTATTTTGTTGCATATCCTTCGCATGCAATGACTGCTTGAAGTCTGCGATTCATGGACATCACCAGTTGCTGGGTGTCCTCTCTGATGATGCTCTGCCAGGCCTGTACTGCAGCCATCTTTAGCTTATGCTTGTTTTGGGGGGGGGTTAGTCCCCTTCAGTTTTCTCCTCAGCATATAAAAGGCATGCTCAATTGGGTTCAGGTCGGGCGAATTACTTGGCCACTCAAGAATGGACAATTTTTTAGCTTCGAAAAACTCCTTCGTTGCTTTAGCAGTATGTCTGGGATCATTGTCTTGCTGTAGAATGAACCGCCGGCCAATGAGTTTTGAGGCATTTGCTTGAACTTGAGCAGATAGGATGTGTCTATGCACTTCAGACTTCATTATGCTACCATCAGCAGTTGTATCATCAATGAAGATAAGTGAGCTACCTTCAGCGGCTATACCTGCCCAGGCCATAATACCCTCACCACCGTTTCACAGATGAGGTGGTATGCTTTGGATCTTGGGCAGTTCCTTCTCTCCTTCATACTTTGCTCTTGCCATCACTTTGATATAAGTTAATCCTCATCTCATCTGTCCACAAGACCTTTTTTCCAGAACTGTGGTTGCTCTTTTAAATACTTCTTGGCAAACTGTAACTTGGCCATCCTATTTTTGCAGCTAACAAGTGTTTTGCATCTTGCAGTACAGCCTCTGTATTTCTGTTCATGAAGTCTTCTGTGGTCATTGACAAATCCACACCTGTCTCCTGAAGAGTGTTTCTGATCTGTCGGACAGGTGTTTGGAGATTTTTCTTTATTATAGAGAAAATTCTTCTGTCATCAGCTGTGGAGGTCTTCCTTGGCCTTCTTTTGCGATTAGTAAGCTCACCAGTGCTCTCTTTCTTCTTAACGATGTTCCAAACAGTAGATTTTGGCAAGCCTAAGGTTTGGATGATGTCTCTAACAATTTTATTCGTGTTTCTCAGTCTCATAATGGCTTTGTTGACTTTCATTGGCACAACGTTGGTCCTCATGTTGATAAACAGCAATATAAGCTTGCAAAGGTGATGGAAAGACTGGAGAGAAGACTAGGTGCTGAGAGCTCTCTTATACCTGCATTAAGGAGGCAATTAAACACACCTGAGCAATTACAAACACCTGTGAAGCCATATGTCCCAAATATTATGGTGCCCTGAAATGGGGGGACTATGTATAAACACAGCTGTAATTTCTACATGGTGAAACCAAAATGTATAAAAATGCCCTTTAATAAAATCTGACAATGTGCACTTTAACCACATGTGATCTGTTCTATTACAAATCTCAAATTGTGGAGTACAGAGGCAAATAAATAAATGATGGATCTTTGTCCCAAACATTATGGAGGGCACTGTAACTGAGAGGAATTAAACCTAGAAATATATTATGGGCTAGTTTCTTCCCACAGGGTTTATCTGACCTGTCGGTAATTCCAGCATTATCAGTGAAAAGACAATATATGATTACTGGTAGACAAAACTGCTGGAGAAACTCAGCGGGTGAGGCAGCATCTATGGAGTGAAGGAATAAGTGACGTTTCGGGTCTCGACCCAAAACGTCACCTATTCCTTCTCTCCATAGATGCAGCCTCACCTGCTGAGTTTCTCCAGCATTTTTGTCTATCTTCGATTTTTCCAGCATCTGCAGTTCTTTCTTAAACATATATGATTACTGACTATCTTTAGGCAGAGGGTGTTGAATCTGTGGAAATCTTTGCCACAGAAGGCTGTGGAGGCAAAGTCAGTGGATATACTTAAGGAATAGATAGATAGTTTCTTGATTAATACAGGCATCAAAGGTTATGGGGAGAGGGCAGGGGAATGGGGTTAGGAGGGAGAGATGGATCAGCCATGGTTGAATAGCTGAGTAAGCGATGGGCCAAATGGGCCAAATGGCCTAATTCTACTATCCACAATCCTTTGATTGTTTTGCTTTGATGTCTGAATTTCATCATCTTCTCAGTATTTTGCTTTTGTACTATTCTGGAAGTATAGCAGTAACTGTTGAAGAATTGACAAAAAGGCTTAACACAATCAAAATGATAAGAAAGAGTTATATGAACATGTAATAAATGGGAAGGTGAGAATCGAGAAACCACAGGAGGAAAGTGATAAAAAAGTAAGAATGGTGTGAAGATGCACTCAATCATAACAGGTAGGCATCACCACGTCTGAAGAACAATAATAGTAAAATGAAAGAAATTTTAAAAGAATACTGCATTGAACTGGCAAACCCAATAAACGTACAATGGTTCTGTACAGTGGACGGCTCGATTGTAATCATATATTGTCTTTCCACTGATTGATTAGCACGCAACAAAAGCTTTTCACTGTACCATGGTACACGTGACAGTAAACTACCACAAATACTTCAGTGAACACTTTTCTTTGAGTTTTTTTTTTAAAGCATTAATAATATAAAGCAAAAGTATAGGACAGGATGGCTGAAAGTAATTGTAAATAGTTAAAAATATTGGAATTGTCCAATTCTCCAAAGTGATTTCATTTTGCATTTTTGACTATAACATATTTAACCTCCCAAGGGTACAATGTGAGAGGAGGTACACATTGTACTTTCCGTTTTTAAAGCAAATTTATTTTAAAGTAGGGTTGAAGCTCACAGCTCAAAATAGGGTTTGCCATAATATACTGCCATTTTTGAGAAATGTCAAATCAGCCATCTCGAGCAGCATGACAGAGGTTTTATGTGCAATTTAATTGGAAAAGTTTCACATAACTAGTCTAATTCACACCGACATTATGGGATACACATCAGGATCAGATCAGACTGCTTCAGTCTGTGGAAAACTGACAGAAACCTCCTCGTTAATACTACGGTGAAATGGCACAGACTACAGTTGCTCGCTGTGCAAGGGCCAAACTCTTTGCAGCTGATTCTTGCATCCTTGTCCTCATATTGCACATTCACCCTCTGCCAACTGACTCCTTTTGGAATGTAGCAGTGTAGCTTGTAAATCACAGTACACCCCACTGCCCGCCACTATCACCTCACCAGTCTTGTTTTAGGAACAGATGATAAATAAATCAAAGTGTACTAAGCAGTTCGTCCACATGGCAATCGCCTCCCTCATTCCTTCTGCAGCTCATCAATCAAACTATTGTCTACTTGAAAGCCAAGGCTTGTAAATGTCATCTCCACTCAAGTCCAAGTAGAAGGAAATCTGAACACTGCTGGGAGTTTTAATTGGTTAGTGTAATTAAGCTAAAATACCCTAGTAGGCTAGTTCTGACAGGATAGTCAAGACCTCTATTAATAAGGCTGATTACAGTATTTGCTACAAGAATGATGCAAATGCATGCAAAAATTTTAATTCTGCTCCTGATATCACCATCATTTGCTGAACTCGCATAGATTTAATTTTTTTTTTTGCACAAATGATGGAGCATTTTAAAAGGAACTGATTAGAATGCGGAAATTACCTAAAGTTAGCATGAGCTTGCTCCACATTGTCGATCAACTGAGAAATTATGTTATGAAAAAGGCCAGGATGGTTTGGAACACATTTTTAATAATTGCATTATGGTTCTTGTGGTTGGAAGCAGCAGTAAAAGAAGTGAGTTGAGAGTAAGGAAGGAAACTTGCCTGAGCACAACCTTTTCCTTAAGAGAGCCTTTTCCCCTCACAAACTGACAAGTTGAGCAGAGTTTGACTGCACCGACAGCCATTTGGACGTGCACAGCAACAATCTCGGTCAGCTCCTCACCTCCGTGCCATCCCCAACCACTTAATTATATCACAGACAAAATTACCAATCATTGTCTCTTTTAATAAATAACTCTCAGCAGCAGCAGAAAGCAGTTAATACAGTATCCAAATACTATTAACGCGCTTGCTAATTGGCCAGGCTTTACAGTGGCAGCAGCAAATCAGGGCAGAATGTCCCGTGGTCGTCATGGATATCACAACCTGTTAATCAGAATTGTGAACCAAATTGAATAATCGCGCTGGTGAAGCAGTGCCCGCAGCATGTGGCTGGCACAGGCGCAAGAACGTGTTAAAATGCCACGTCAAATCAGATTCTTTCAAAAACAGAGTCTGAAGAAGGGCCCCGACCTGAAACAGTCATCCATGCATTTTCTCCAGAGATTCTGCCTGGCCCACTGAGTTGCTCCAACATTATGTGTTCATTGCACCACCTCCCATCATAAAACCACCCTCACCTTTATCAATGTATTACCTCCTCACCTCGCTTCCGGCTCCCCCCCCCCCCCCCAATCAGTCTGTAGAAGGGTTCCAACCCAAAAAGTAAGCTACCCATGTTCTCCGAGGATGCCGCCTGACCCGCTGAGTTATTCCAGCACTTTGTGCATTCATCAACACATACCAGGGCTTAATTCAATATTGTTTGCCAATTTCAACAAGCAAAGGGGGGGGGGAGAATTGCCCCCGACACAAGTGAACAAAATACTTGGAACAGGCTGGGGTGGATGCAGGGGTGTGTTGGGAATACTTTTATTTAGCCATCACCAGCTCTTCTCTGTTACTCTGCCCAATGTGGATTAAACAGCACCAAGTGGGGAATATGCATTACAGCAAAGTTGCATGTGGCTATAGTACGTTGCCAAAAACAACAAATTGGCACCGGGGCTCAAGTATAGATTACCTTGTCAGACAACTGTGAAAGCATCCCAAATAGTCCTAATGCAGATTTAAAATCTGGACCCAGACCAACCTGGCACTTGGTTCTCTCCAAACATCACCTTAGGATTACTTATATTACGTTACTCCTTAAACAAATAGGGTTTTTGTCCAGTTAACAAAGCAGCTGAGCATACTGTCAAGTACCGTAAAAATAAAAATGAGCACCAAAGTGAAATTTGTGACCCATGCACATGTGATAAGCCACACTGGAGGTCCATATTGCTGGGAAGCCTGTAAACATTAACTGCGCTTTAAATGAATTAAGATTACCTCCTTTTAAAGTTTGCCACCAGTGTGATCCATATTACAGCAAGATTCAAGGCATTAATTACACTGAACTGAATCAACTCAGGAACGGGGCTTTGCAGGGCGCAGCACTACATTAGCATGTGTCAAGTATCTTTGGTTTTAAATGAAAACCACATAAAAACATTTCTACCATCAATTTTGCTATCACTAACCGCCAGCACGAATTCTGCAAGGGAAGCTATTTTCGTGCAGATGTGAAATTCAATGAAAAAGACCGACTCTTGTAGGAACATCAATCAAAACGTCGGCTGCAGTGACAGATCTCAACGGTGAGGGAGGGTTAAAGGTCACAGGTTAAGGAAAAAGCCAAGCTCTGGTTGAGCTCTAATATCTCTGTGGTGGAAGTCTTGGAAAGGTACACCCTCCTGTATTAGCCTACCATCATTAATCTTCTTGCCACCTTCTTTAGCTAGTCAAGCAGAACTGCTCAGTAGAAAACTATATGATGGGGCACGACGAGAAGGCCCAGTCCCCATTATCAGGTTAACGTTCTGTTAAGCCCCTCTGCAGCAGTGGAATGATAACGATTGAGGGGGGGATCAAGGTCACACGATGTACTGCATCCAATTAATGATATCCAGGATTTAACCAAATAATGCAGCGCTGAAAGAAAACTGAAACATCTTATTTAACAGTGAAACAAAGCAATCTTTCATCACGTATCGAGACTTGACAAGTTTATTAGCATACTAGCATTTGCAACCATTTCTAAGTGTTGCAAAGCCAAGTTCATATAAGAGAGCGAGAGAGAGAGAGAGAGAGAGATGAGAGAGGGAGAGCGCGAAAGAGAGAGGGGAGGGGGAGAGGGAGTGGGGGAGGTGAAGGGGGAGGGGGAGAGAAATACACTGCATAAAATAAACCATTTAATTAGTGGCTGGACGGCAAGACATTTTGAAAGCTGGGTTTAAGGTAATGCTGACTGTAGCGTGAGATACCAAAACATCCTCTGATTACGACCACCGTCATTAACGCAAAGGAGGATCTAAATAAGCAAATAGCCATCATTTTATTTTTTAAATAACAGCTTCACATGTATGGTAATATCAAAATTATTCTGCAAAACGGACCAATAAGCTAAACACGCAGCGATTTGGCGCTGTTTGTATCGCAATTAAAAATCAACATGCATTATATGGAGCCTTCATATCAAAAATAGTATTTTAGTTTGTAGCATCCAAGTGTTCGAGTATTTTCTACTCGGAACCATGCCACTGACTATTCTGTGGAATGATAAGAAAATTGGTGATTTGACAACGCATATCATTGAATTATTAAATCCTGCTAAATTTATATGCATTTCAATGACTAAACTTTAAAATGATTTATTGCACCTTAGAAGTATTTGAACATTTTTGCTTAGAAATGTTAAATAAACTGTTTTTATAATGAGTTACAATTGCCATCATATTTTCTAATTTAGACAGTAAAAAGTAATCAAACTATAAAATGTTTACGATTAAATCTTTAATAAAAGATAATAAATTAACTTATAATGGAGACAGAAATGTCCCTCCCTAAAAACCATCCAAGATACTGTGGTGAACAAGCTTCGCAGGAAGCAAGATGGATTTCTTATGGAGGCCGAGAAGGGTGCATTTCCATAAGTAAAACAATCCTTCATTTGAAATTGGTCCCAAGTAATCGTGTGTTCTGATGGAATTGGGTAAAACTGTTCAAATATAGACTACAAATCCTAATATGAACAGTTTTAAAATCAACAAACACTGTACAATATATAATTAAGAATGATAAAACAATTGTATAAACATACATTGTCCTCCATAATGTTTAGGACATTTATTTATTTGCATCTGTACTCCGCAATTAGTGATTTGTAATAGTAAAAAAAATCACATGTGGTTGAAGTGCACATTGTCAGATTTTATTAAAAGCCATTTTTATACATTTTGGTTTTACCATGTAGAAATTACAGCTGTGTTTATATGTAATCCCCCCATTTCAGGGCACCATAATATTTGGGGCACATGGCTTCACAGGTGTTTGTGATTGCCTCCTTAATGCAGGTATATGAGAGCTCTCAGCAGCTAGTCTTTCCCCAGTCTTTCCATCACCTTTGGAAACTTTTATTGCTGTTTATCAACATGAGGACCAAAGTTGCGCAAATGAAAGTCAAATAAGCCATTATGAGACTGAGAAACAAGAATAAAACTGTTAGAGACATCAGCCAAACCTTAGGGTTACCAATACCTACTGTTTGGAACACCATTAAGAAGAAAGAGAGCACTGGTGAGCTTACTAATTGCAAAGGGACTGGCAGGCCAAGGAAGACCTCCACAGCTGATGACAGAAGTATTCTCTCTATAATAAAGAAAAATCCCCAAACACCTGTCCAACACATCAGAAACGCTCTTCAGGTGTCAGGTGTGAATTTGTCAATGACCACTGTCCGCAGAAGACTTCATAAACAGAAATACAGAGGCTACACTGCAAGGTGCAAACCACTAGGATGGCCAGGTTACAGTTTGCCAAGAAGTACTTAAAAGAGCAACCACAGTTCTGGAAAAAGGTATTGTGGGCAGATGAGATGAAGATTAACTTAGATCAGAGTGATGGCAAGAGCAAAGTATGGAGCAGAGAAGGAACTGCCCAAGATCCAAAGCATATCACCTCATCTGTGAAGCACAGTGGTTGAGATGTTTTGGCCTGGGCATGTATGTATGGCTGCTGAAGGTACTGGTTCACTAATCTTCATTGATGATACAGCTGCTGGTGGTAGGAGCATAATGAATTCTGAAGTGTATATACAAATTCTATCTGCTCAAGTTCAAATAAATGCCTCAAAACTCATTGGCTGACGTTTCATTCTACAGCAAGACAATAATAATAATAATAAATTTTATTTATTGGGCGCCTTTCAGACATCTCAAGGACACCTTACATAGGTTAACAGGAAATATAAACATATAATCAGAATAAAATAAATAATAAAGACATCACAGAAACACAAATTAAAGACAGAATTCAGTCCAAAATCAAAAATCAAAAACACAATGTGAAGAGAGAGCAGCGGCAGCTAAAGCGCGCCAGCATCCACTCTCCCTTCACGGCAGCCATCTTGTACAAAGACTAACAGGATTACCTTACAGACAAAAAATCATCCCCCCACAATGGACACCACTGTGGGGGAAGGCACAATGTCCAGTCCCTATCCCAAGTTCACCCCATAGTCAGGCCTATTGAGGCCACCGCAATTGCCTCTATGGAGGCCCGATGTTCATGGCCGTTCTCACTGGGTGGTCTTGCCCCGACGTCGGGAGAGTCCCAATGATCCCAAACATACTGCTAAAGGAACAAAGGAGTTTTTCCAAAGCTAAAATATAGTAAATTTTTGAGTGGCCAAATCAATCACCCGATCTGAACCCAATTGAGCATGCCTTTTATATGCTGCAGAGAAAAATGAGGGGTTCTAGCCCACAAAACAAGCATAAGCTAAAGATGGCTGCAATACAGGCCTGGCAGAGCATCACCTGAGAAGACACCCAGCAACTGGTGATGTCCATGAATCGCAGTCTTCAAGCAGTCATTGAATGCAAAGGATATGTAACAAAATACTAAAAAAGACTACTTTCATTTACATGACATTGCTGTGTCCCAAACATTATGGTGCCCTGAAATGGGGGGACTATGTATAAACCCTGCTGTAATTTCTACATGGTGAAACCAAAATGTATAAAAATAGCCTTTATTAAAATCCGACAATGTGCACTTTAACCACATGTGATTTTTGTTCTATTACAAATCTCAAATTGTGGAGTACAGAGGCAAATAAATAAATGATGGGTCATTGTCCCAAACATTATGGCGAGCACTGTATGAATGAAATCTTACATGTTATTTTCCTTCACACTGTGTCAGCTAATACCCACAAACACTTGTCAAATCAAATTATCCAGGTACAGACGGCAATGAACTTGGATATAAACACTAAAACCATAAACCTCTTCTTAACACAACTTAATGTTCAACCCTACCACATTCCTGTTTAAAAATAGGAGCACAATAAAGAGCAAACATCTAACTGACATGAGAACACCAGTAACTGATTGTATGTCACAGACCTTATTAAATTCTCAACTTAAATTTGACTGGGTTTATCACCAGCCAACTCTGATAGATTAACAGGGCCGCTGCAGAGTGTGACAAAATGTTGCTCAACCTTTTGAGATGGCTGAAAATTTAGGAAATGATTTCAATAACATAGCAGTTTTACAGTTCGCAATCCAAAAGATAAAATAATAGATCATTGGCACTGCTGTCTTATCTAATATTAAACCTGTGGACAATATGCGGCTCTAATTTTTCTATTTGAGTGCGTGCACTTATTCATAGAGCAGCACAAAGATACACACCAAAAAAAAATAGTACCACATACTTGGACTCTTCTCTTCCACAAGGTCACAAGCGCAGAGTAGATCAGAATCAATTGAAATGGGTTTCTGTTTAATCCAAAACTTGGTGCTTGCCTTCTGATTAGTAACAGGGTCTATCTCCACCTTTTCTCCCGAGATACCTGTGAATCAGTGGGGATATAAACCAGTGGGCTGTGTAAGTGATTTTATATCAACCATTTGACACACTTTATAAATCTTAATGGAATGAACACATAAAATACTCTCTTAAGCCCTCTGAAACTCTGGAGCTTTTCTGCAGCATTCTAAGAGAAGATTGAATACAGAGCAGATCTCTGGACCACCAGCTGAACAAAATAATGATAAAAAGCAAGTGATATGAGCACTGTATTCTTAAAAACAGTAGTGCAGAATTTGGTTACACTTAAAACGCCATCACTTTATCAAATAAAGACACCGATTATTGTGAGAAAGTTACAAGACTGCTACAGTATTCTAGTTATTTACAACATAAAGTAACATGACTCACTGGATCAGATTGGATATTAGTTTTATAATCGTGGTGATACAAGAAGCAACGCCTCAAAGTGCATTGTGTTGAAGTAAAAGCAGTTTAGTTTAGAGATACAGCGTGGAAATAGTCCCTTCGGCTCACTGAGTCCACGCCGACCATCGATCACCCATATTCTATGTTATCCCAGTTTCACATCCTAACACGAGGAGCAAATTACAGAAGCCAATTAACCTACATGACTTTGGAATGGGGGAGGAAACTGGAGCACCCGGAGAAAACCCACACGGTTACAGGGAGAACGTACAACCTCTGCAGACAGCACCCGCAGTCAGGATCGATCCTGGGTGTCTGGCGATGTAAGGCAAGCTCTACTGCTGTGCCACAGTGCTGCCCAGTTGTTAAGACAATAAGGCAAATTTGGAGGATGGTGCAGAAATACACGACTTGATATATACAAGGTTTACTGAGATCCAACTTAAAATGCTTGTTTTTATTTTGGATGAATTAATTCAAACACTATGGGGACAGCATTAACGAACAGTCCTGTTACAGTAAGTGATTAGATTGGGGGTGAAATTGCCAGTAAAGGTTTATGATGTAGAAACTAACTAATGTCATGATATGGCTATATCCTACATGAAGTAACACTGTGCAAGGATACTGAATGTTAATTGTATAACTACATATTCATCTCAGTACAGCAGTTCTGGGTAATAATTTCAATTACTGTACAAATCAAACTTGAAAAGATGAAGTGCGGTGGAAAAAAAAAAATCACAACTTTGTGCTTAATATGCTCTCATTAATTGGCTATTTTTTAAAAACACGAAATAAACCTTTCAATGACTTGTTAGATCTAGTGATGCAATAAAAGCTAAAAATCTAATTACAAAGAAAAAAAAAACCATTGAGGAAATGTTTCAGTGATCATTCCTCATCTTTGTGGCAAGTTGAATTAATTTTCCTTTACTTTGAACCAAATAAATGACCCAGTATGATAAATGATCCAGGCAGTCGCAAAGTGATGCATTTTCCAACCAACGTTAAGAAACCCACAGATCTAACTGTTTCTGCGGAGAGAGCTTTCTGGCCGTTCAGCTGTCAAGCATCAATTCCCTGGGAATCTTGGCGTGAGGCAACTATGATATCGTAAACCTGGCTGAGCAGCCAATCTCTCGGTTGCTAAATATTTTAACTCTCCTTCCCAAACCAACCTTTCTGTCCTGGGCCTCCTGCACTGGCAGAGTGAGGCCCAGCACAAATTGGAGGAACAGCACCTCATATTTCACATGGGCAGCTCAAAACCAAGCGGTATTAATATTGATTTCCCTAACTTTGTAACCCTTGCTCTCTCTCCGTCCCTCCCCCACCCTAGTTCTCTGACTTGTTTCACTGTTCAGATTAATTTTACTGTTTGTATGCCTCGTTGTCATCTTCCCCTCAGCCAAAAATGAAGCATTCTACATTTCCTAGGTCATCGCCTGCTTTGATTTGTCGTTTTCACACCTTGCATTCTCTTTGTACCTTTCCGTATCTCCAGTTTCCCTCTACCGACTCTCAGTCTGAAGAAAGGTCTCGACCCGAAACGTCACCCATTCCTTCTCTCCAGAGATGCTGCCTGCCCCGCTGAGTTACTCCAGCATTTTGTGTTTATCTTCAGCCAATCACAGAGTCAACTCATTATTATTGCCACCAAAGCCGCAAACCAGGAAGCACTTCAGCTTTTTTGTACCGTAGTAAATACAAAGGTCGGAATGATTAAAATAATTAAAAAGGTAGGAATAGCCAATTGATTTGAAATGCTAAATCCCTTACATTTAGCACGTCAGAAAGGAATTATTGCAGATATAAACTTAATTCTTTTAAGAGCTAGTTAACTTGGAAAGCAGTGATTATTGCTTGATAACCCTTAAAAACTCTTTGAACACATGTAATCAAGTGCAAGATATTCAGATTGAGCAGCAGGAATATTTTGTCAACACCAAAGGTTTAAATCAATTCACGATTTCAGCTTGATTTCTGTGCAGTATGAGTATAATAGATTATGAAAAGGAGCCCTGGTACTCACAAATTAATCCTCAAATTGTTACCAGCTGATCCCAGAGTCCATGTGGTCAGTAAACATCAATGAAATTGTCATTGCCACTGTGAAATCAGCACTGATAGGGAAATATTTTCCATTGAACACCAATATCCAATTTTCAAAGCATCAGAATGCACTTTACAAAAGTCTGATGGAGTGAATGTGTCCACAAAAGCATCCACTACATAACTTATTTGCAAAAAAAGCAAGAGACTAAAATGCCTAACAAGTCTTCGGTGAATTTAAAAGTGTAATTATCTTCTCTCATTTCAGACTTTCAATATGATCACTAAGATATAGTTGCCTTTTCTAAGAGCACAATTGGTTGCTATGAAAATGAATTAATAAGCTGATTGTTTATCCACTTGTTTTAAACCAAGGTCAGATACTAGCCAGATCACTAGAGGTCTCTCCACATTTGTGTGGACAATTCCATGGCATTTACAACCTCAGGCAATTTAACTTAACATTTAAAAATGACCCCGCTATCACAAGCATTCTCTGGTACTTTTTCAAATATTATCTCAGATTAAGAGCCCAAACATAGTTGAAATAGAACCCATAGCTTTCTGGCATAGAAGTGCTTGGCCATAAATTGAAGGAAACTAAAACTTGAGAAATCAACAGAATTTTTTTTTAAAGTGCAGAAGTTGGAAATCCAAAATACAAACAGAAAATACTGTAAACCCTCAGCCAGTCAAGCAGCATCTGCGGAAATAGAAGCAGTGAACAATATTAATGTTTTGTCTCCTTTCCAGTTTTGTTAAAGGGTCTTCAGCCTGAAATATTAGCTGCTGAGTGTTTCCAGCATTTCTGTTTTACTTAAGGAACATATTTTTATCCCAGCTATAGACAGAATTTTCTACACTACATAATTCATAGCTGAATGGAGATATTAGGGGCTGTGATGGCATAAGAAATAAAATCTCATCTCTGCTGAGAAATTTTCAATATGGCAGCAAGCCAGCTCCCTGAGGAGATTGATACCATAATGAATATCAATCCATTGTTTCAACAAGGCTGGTAATTTACACAGCCAAACAGGTGTACTAAGGCTCATTTTAGTACAGACAAAAGAGTCAAAAATAATGAAGTATAGTTTGAGCGGTGTAATAATCTACTTGAATATGCAAAACCTGGTTCATTAGGGAATCTTTGCCACTAATGCGACTTGTGAAAGGAAGTCTTATTCTACAAACGCTCTAGATAGTGTTCATCCTTTCAAAGTACGAATAAATTTAGAGTGTGGTCCAGACACCTGGCAAATAAACATGTTCACTTCTGCACAGATTTAACCATTTGCTTGACCAATGTGGTCAACTCCTCATTGTGCTAAATGTTGTCAATATAACAATGACTGTACTTGTAAAATAATCACCAGGGTATGAAGTACCCGGTTTGTGGTGATTAGCTCTCCAAACTCCAGTCGAAATAAAATTTGATTTTGTATTATTTAAAGAATTTCCATTTGTCCTTAACAAAAATTAATATTTGGTCGGCATGAATCGCTAAATTAACAAGTAACTTCCCAACTCTTCAAAGAACGCTTTTAATAATGCAAGTGTAAATAAAGTATATTAGCGTGACGACACCCAACATAAAACAATTATTAAATAACTAGAGAAAAGGCATCAATATTTTTATGATTGTAATTTTCATTAAACATGAAAGACAGCATTAACAAAACCTGATATGTAAGCCCAGAGGAGTAACGGATCACTAAAAGATTAAAAAATAAACTAATCTCAATAAAAACACTAATTGAAGTGAACAGAATGCATACATTTTAATAAACAGAAAATGGTGAATATTTTCTATGATAATAAATCGGATAAATTGAAAAATGTTGTAATAAAAGAAAAAATCACATTTTAAACTTACTGTAATCAGTCTAAGAAAAAAAATATAAACAATTGTTTCGACTTGACAAAGCCCCTGAAAATTGCTAGCTAAAAAGAAAATACATCTAAAATTTATTCAATGGTCCAAAAGCTCCAGAAACCACAGAAGCAGTCAATATTGTTAATGTACCTTGTTAATTTGATGGGATTTGTCAGGTAACTCCACTGGAAAATTATATAAAACTGTTCCAGATGAACAGATGATAGTGACATGAATTAAACTGATAGAACAATACCAGAATATAAACCAGAAATGACACCTAAAGTGGCTGTTGATTTATTGCCATCCTGAGTTTGGTTCTGGGCTTCCATGTATATTAGTGCTACAAATCTGGGTCCATTTAGCAGCGAGATGCTCGTACATACATCACTAGCTCCTGCTCCAAGCCAAGGTCATTCCCTATTGCATCAATCTTTTCAGCAAAGGCTACTCCGCCACAGCTTGTTTTTACCGATTCGAGCTTGGTAATGTTTTGGGGGTGGTGGGGGGGGGGGGGGGGGGGGGGGGGCAGAAAGGGTGGAAGAAAGAGGCTTTCTCTACTATTACTTCCTGAATCATTTAACATTTTATTTTAAAGACTATATAATCAACGAACAGATTTAAAGCAGCTCACCTAATGCTTTTAGTAAAAAATAAATGTACATGAATAGCTAAATCCTCTTCCCATCCTGCAACATGTAGTGTGCAATTAAAGATATATAAAAGGTGAAAAACTAAGCAATAATGGATTTAAATCACTCTGCATCTTAACATGGCAGAAATTACCAAGATGTTGCCCATTGTAATTCACAATTCCAGCTTGTATTAACATTTCTGTACAGTCAGCAACAAAATGGCATAAGCCCAAAATATTTTTTTATTTTGATATTCTCAATTTTTGTTAATCACAATTAACTTCCATTTTTATGGGAGACAAAAATACTTTGCATTAATTAAATTGAACGGATGTACTGGATGTTTGCCAAATTTCAGGTTACTTTTTCCTCCGAGCACGAATAGCAGCTTCTAAGTTTATGTTGCAAAAGGTTAGATGTCGTCCAAGGTACTTCTGGATTTCAAACACAGGAATACCAAGTTTTATCCAGGTAAATTATGGATTTCCCACTTTCCACAGTTAAGATTATTTTCTCCTTTGTCATATGAAAGTGTATTTTTTTTTAAAACAGAAGAAATGTCAAGGAACAGCTGAAGTCCAATATAAACACAAACCTGTTGTGACCTGGAAGGTAGTCAACATTTTTCCATGGGGATGGTCTACTTTAATTCATGTTTAATTTTTATGAGGGAAATACCATTGTGAAAACAAAGAAATGTAATGAGTTTAAAATAATACCTCCTCCTGGGTAATGTGGAATAAGGCAGAGTGGTGCAGTGGGGCCACTTCGATTTTGTGAGAGCAGCGAAATTCTGTCGCGTCTGAGGCTCCGGCCACAACAGTTTTCAGAGCTCAAAGGCTTTACATCATAATCTTGTGCGTTTTTACGGATAGCAAGGGATGATAGTTGGGATGTGGATTTCAGAGGGATGGCTTGGAGGTGGTAGGGCGAGGACTGGATTACAGGGGGAACGTAGGCTAGACTGGACAGAGAGCATAGGAAGATGGATCAGGTTGGAGGCAACCAAGGATTGGACTGGGCTGGTGTTAGCACAGGATTGGCCAAGGAAAGATGTTGTTCCTTTAATGTAGAAGGCTACCTCAACACCAACAATAGCCTAGTTTGTCCGGTTGTCAGTGGGCTGCGTCTATATAGGACGATTTTGTGCAATAGGCATCAAAACTGATTGGTACATGATTTAATATCTCTATACACAATTAATAGCCTCTATTGGACTGTGCAAGATTCACCCACAAATTTAAGGAAGTGTACAAAGCACCTGCTTGAAGTTAATATTTGGGTTCCTAATACATATGCTAAGGGATAGAAATTCCAGGCGATTGTCTTGCTCTGATATAATAAAAACTTGCATTTGAATACTTATGTTTAAAAAAGGTTTCATTGCTGTTGGTCTTATCGGTGAACATGGCAGGAAATGTACACAGAACCAAATATTGCAAAGCATAATGTCTTAACATGCTCCGCCAATCTTTATGATCTTTTTCTGCCAAGCGAGTAAATGGGCCTTGCCGTAACATTTTATCTGACTAACTGCAGTTTGGACAATGCAGACACACGTTAGCACCATATTTAAAGCTTGCAGAGGGTGTTCTCCAACCGTGAGGTGGAGTGTTACACCATGATCCTCTGCTTTGTGAAACTGCAGTAAAGGATTTGCGGTTGTGACGACACTTTGTAACAAAATGATCAAGTTTATCCAGGCTTCATTAGGACTCCAAAATTGTCAGCAAATTACTGGAAATTACCTGGAGCAAATGTGTAAATTCTCTGCCTACTGTGGGCAACTTAAATTCTGCTTGCATCCTCGAACTATACTCTTTAACCAATGATAAATCTTACCATCTGGCTTTGGAGCAAAAACAGCATTAAACATTTCTAAGTATTATTGGAACTGTCTTTGCAAATTAAAGTGGTTATTGGCAACAGATATAAATCCCAAATTTATAAGTGGTGTGCAGATTTGCCGACAATGATGGGACAGAGGGCGAGGTCTCCCACGCTGATGCCATTTAAACAGCAGGCAGCAGAGGGATGGTGCACACACACCGTCATTGCTCATGTCCCGGGCGTACTGACAGATTCGAGATGCTGTCAGTTCTCTCCACCACGGGCTCCCCATGGAGCTCAGCCTTGCTGAGATTCTGAGCATCATGCTTGGGGATATCACCTTTGAGATCAGCGCCAAAGATCCTGCCGATTTCAGAGGAGATCGCAGGGCTGCGTTTTATCTTTTTGTTCAATTTTATCTAAGTTATGTTTTAGATCTCTCTGAATGTCAGCAAACATCGAAAAACTTTTGCAATCATAGACATTTTACAGCCGTCAATGATGAATGGAGCCTCTCTGGTTGGCAGAGCTTTAAGGGCATGAAGTGCTGGAGTAACTCAGCGGGTCAGACAGCATCTCTGGAGAACATGGGGAGGTGATGTTTTGGGTCAGCCTGAAAAAGGGCCCTGACCCAAAAATTCACCTACCCACCTTTCCCCCAGAAATGATGCCTAACCCACTGAGTTATTCCAACACTTTTGTCTTTTTTTGTAAACCAACATCTGCAGTTCCTGTTATCTCTCAAGCTTTAATGGCAGTTGGGGCCCTATCAAAAAAGGTAATGCTGGGGTCCAGATGTACCTGCAATGCTCTGTAGCTTTTGGCTTGGCCTGGATGTAGAAGACCCAAGTACAGGTGTGAAACTACTTTGGGCAGGTGAGCAAGCTCAGCAGGATCCAACACATCATCTTGTTTTAGTGAGAGGTTATTTGGTACAATATACTTCATATAATCCTAAAAGTAGACCAGAGAAAGCGATTTTCCTGTACATTAATTTCATTGTGCTCATCAGCATCTTCCAATAGGACATGTTCACATTAATCATAACCTTCCATAACGCACAGAATTAAAATATGACTGAAAACTCACATTCATAAGCACACTGAAAGGTGCATTAACCCCTGAAAGCAACCCTCATGGGTCAGTCCTCTCAGTGCTGAGCAAGTTGAACCATTTGTTTCACCTAACAGCTCCACACCCCTCCTATCATTTATCTTCAGTGATAAGGAATGACCTTTTCAAGCTCTCTATTCTGACAGCTTCCAGATGCAGAGGGGCCAAGGAAATTCTCCAAGAAACAAACTAACAGCAACTGACAAAAAACAGGGTGGGCTTCACAGAAGCTTGGCATGCAATATACTCACCAAAATAACCAAACGCTTCGCAGCAGCTACAAATTCAAGTAGGATATTATGCAATAATAATTGTGCATAATATTGAAAGTACTGGAATATTTAGAAAAGTATCCTTCTATACAATTGTGATTAAACAACAGCCACCTTAACATTAGAGTTACAGATTTAATTTTAAAATTCTCTTATCTCTTTAATTATTCTTTTCAAATTTCCTCTCAAACTGTGGTTAATATGGAAAATTATTTTGATTTAACAACTACTTATGGTAATGCATTTCATATTCCAATGTTACTACGTATGACATTCATGAATGACACCGAATATAAAAACAATTTTATATCGAAGCATCAACATTTTGTTGATTGATCAGATAAGGTTGCTTATAGTAACGAGCCAAATATAACTGCAATTTGAATATTTTAGAATTTTGCATAATATCATATCAATATCATATCAATTCCAAGATGAAGAAATGCAGATGGAAACTATATTTGTTATCTCCCTCGTTTCATATTAACTTTAATGGAGCAGAGCTACGATTGAGGTGCATAAAGTTTGATTGATTAAACTGATTGAATGATACAACATAGAAACAGGCCCTTTGGCCCACTGGGTCCATACGGACTATCGATCACCCATTCACTAGTTCGATGTTAACCCATTTTCTCATCTACTCCTTTACACAACAGGTGCAATCTGCAGTGGCTAATTAATCTATAAACCTTCCGTCTTTGGGAGGTGGAGAAAACCGGAACACCCGTAGGAAATCCATCCAGTCACAGCGAGAATGTGTAAAATCCACACAGATATGGTACCCGAGGTCAGGACCGACACCAGGTCTCTTGCGCTGTGAGGCAGCAGCTCTACAAGCTGCACCACCATGCCGCCATTAATAAACAACGAAGAAATACTGCCTTCACTGATATAAATTTCTAATTTCCAATATAATATCTGACAAATTCTTCCTGCTTGAGCAAATTGCAAGAGATAGCCTACAAGGGCGGAATTCTGAATCAGAAATATTTGAGGCATCAGAGGAAAGGCTCTTACTCCCAAAAAAAGAAACATTTCTTGTTTAGAACTTTCATTAAATCTGTATGAGAACTTCAGATGGCAATTATTTGTGATTATATTTATTTAAATTCAATGGACTCGTACAGGGATACTGTTAATCTATAAATTGTGAGAACTCTAATTCTGCTCAAAAGAACCCTCACAGGTTTGTTTCCCTTTCCTCAATGGCACAATGTCAATTTAATTCAATTAAATGCATTAGCAAAATTAGTATTGGTTTATTCTCGCATGAACTGAGATAGTGAAAAACCCAGTTTGCGTGCTATCCAGTCGTATTGTACCATGAGTACAATCATGCCATACACAAGTACAATGCAAAAAAAAAAAATGACAAGAGTGCAGAAAATACTACACCATTATAACTTTACAGTTACAAAGAAAGCGCAGATTAAAAAATGTGCAAGGGCTACAATGAGGTAGGTTGGGAGATCGGGACATCACCCTTAACTTATGAGAGAACAGTTTTGTCATCCAACAAAACTAGTGAAGAAGTAGCCCCTTATTCTGATGGTACGTGATTTCAAGCTTTGTCTTGAAAATAAGATATTGCTTGATTCTAGTATATTATATACCTCACTGGATAAAGGACACCACAAAACACATTGTAGGGCAAGGAAGATGCCACACTTATAAATTCAGCTCCGATTAACACGTCAGTTTAGTTATATGCTAAAATATTATGGCAGCCTTCCTTTGGAAACAATACTTTCTGCACCAATTTGAATAATTAGTTCTTTGTGTTCCATTACAATTAATGTAATTGGTGCCTACAATATTACCGACCATTAAAGAATTATTTTGAAAATGAGCGATTTGAAGCAAAGTGCAATTTACTTCAGGTAATTATTTTTTAAATCTAATTTTTGCACTGTTTGAAGTCATTTGGCAAGCATAAAAAGGCTGTTTTCCCCCAAGTAATAACAATTACCTAATTGAACATCAGTGGTGAATCGGAGCTTGTGAACGATGCTGACTTTGTAAGACTTGTAGCGATGGCTGCTCAGAATGTCCTGTACCGTTGTGATCTCCAGAGGCGGCTCATCCTCTGAACTCTCTTCTCCTCTCGAACCTACAGATCGAGAAAAGTAACACACGTGTGAGACATCCCATTTTGCAAAACAAATTTCAACCACTTGCTTAAAATTAAAACCCTATTTAAAACTATATACAATGAGAATTAAATAAAAATAAAATAAAATCAGTTTGGCAAAATAAGCCAACCACTAATTAATACTTGATTCATTTCACAGATATGAACTCTAATCAGCAAACATCAAAGTTAAATTCCTATATTGTGGCGGCACCAGGTGGCAACCCAAGGGCACAACGAACTATCGGCTCTAGAGGGCGGCATCTTGGTGTGGGAGGCGCTAGTCACGGGGTCGGTACCAGAGTTGGTATTTCAGGCCGGGCACCGCCGTGACCTTGGAGTAGGGAGCTGTATTGGAGCGAATAGACACGTCTAGTGCACGCAACTCGTGTCCGACTAGCTTTTGGCTGGATTCCTTCGCGTCCTCGGCACAATATAGACTTAACATCCCCGAGACCGATTCTTATGTATTCACATCAAACTTTGGTGTTATGTTCCAGCGAACTCTTATCATTTCCAATTTTGAGACATCTCTCTCCAAGTACAGGGAAAGATTTCTGACCTCTTGTTCAGGTGTGAAACGGCTGCCCGTTTTAGAAAATGCAGAGTTTTCATTTCCTCGGATTTCAAAACCCAGCAGGTTTGACAACTGACAATTGATGTGCAGAAATCCAGTTGTGTGTCTCGGCGGGTGGTTAAACAATCTGCTTCTGTGCCTGTGTCGGCCCAGTTACTGAGGTCTTCTCCCATTTTATTGTTTTGCTATCAACTTTCAGGCATCTGCAAATTTTTTTGCTTTTGGGCTGAACAAATCATTTTATCGAAAAATGACAAAAGTTTTTATAAGATGTCACAAAGTTCTGCTTGAATGTTTCTATGTTTCTAAGAACAGGAGTAAAGCCACTGGATGAACCCCATATTATGAGAACATCTCTGGTAAGAAGAAACACCTACTGGTTGAACCCCACTCTAACTTGTACACCCCAGTGACATCACCCGCCCGAGTAGAAGCCAAACTTCCTCTATCGCTTCCTAAAGGATAATCTCGCCATCTCTAAATCCATGAAAAAAACAAATCAATGTTGTGACAATTCAAGAAGAGTGTACTTTTACTCGGGTACAGAGGCAGAGGATGGACAATCTACACCAGAAATAAGGCCCGATAATTTGGTTTTACAAGCACCACGCACAATATCTTCATCAAAATGATTAAATTAATAAATCCATGAGCAACCAACGCATAACTGAATGACATAGAAATAGATTCAAGCAAAAAGCACTAGTAGCATTGAAATCAAAAGAATCAAAGGAAGACCCAGCACCCAAAGCAAGCTTCAGTGGGAGAAGCCATTGGTGGCCAGTGTTAAATATGCACTAAGGTATCACCTACATTTTGCACTTGACTCCTGTTCACATCCAATGAAGTCAATGAAACTTAATCTTGTGGGATTCTTACAACCATTGGCCAAGGTATTCTGCATTTATCGCCAGTTATCAAAGATGAATTTTGATTTAAGTTCCTTCCAGTAGCTGGAGCTCATTTGTAATATATTTCCAACAAAATAAAGAGGAGACACAAGGAGCTGCAGATGCTGGAATCCTGAGCAAAACACAAAACACTCAGCGTGTCAGGCAGCTTCAGTGGAGGGAATGGACAGGCAACCCAACAAAATAAATCTCTCTTCACCTTGTATGGTTACCATGCTTTCAAATACTACCACCTTTGTTTAAACTCTTGTTAGGACAAGGTTGGACAAACGTAGATTGCTTTCTGAGGAGCGGAGGCTGGGGGAGAACCGACAGAAGTTGCCAAGTTTTCATGTTAATGCTTCACCCCCTTCTTTTAGTCAGTTAAAGGTCTCAATTTGTTTGTTCTCTGCATGATGCTGCTTGCTTTGAATCTACACCCTCTTAATGTTCTGCTTCAGTATACTCCCACGGGCATGTGCCAATTTCAATCACTTTGCCCAGAAGGACAACCTTCACATTCAGGTCTGATTGCAAGTGCTGGAAAGCCAACTCCCTGTGGAAACATCTTTGCTAAAAGTTGTTTCAGATGTTCATTTCCAGTTGCAATTTCAAACCTTGTCAACAATGACTACTCTTCTTTGATAGTCGGATGTCTAAGGCCATGAATTGCAACTTCTAGATTTTAGACTTTAGAGATGCAGCTCTGAAACAGATCCTTCAGCCCACTGACTGCGCCGACACACTATCCTACACACTAGGTGACAATTTACAATTTTACTATCGCCAATTGACCTACAAACCTGTAGGTCTTTGGAGTGTGGGAAGAAACCAGAGCACCCGGAGAAAACCCATGTGGTCACAGGGAGAACGTACAACCTCTGTACAGACAGCACCCATAGGCGGGATGGAACTTGGGTCTCTGGCGCTGTGAGGCAGCAACTCTACCGCTGCGCCACCGTGCCACCCTTCTACTATTGGCTAAGAACAGCTGAGTGAATCAGTGATGAGACCCAGGACCCTTCTGCCGATAACAGTTCAGTAACAAAGAAATCTGTTTTCTGACATACACAGAATGCACACTGCTCTAATAGGCTGATCATAAAATTGAATTCCTATGGAGTTCAATGGAACAGAACTGTGGAAGCACAATATGCAGACACTAATGCTTGCTTTGAAGAATACATTTGAAGCCCAGCATCTCTGAACTGTTGGGATGGAAAATACTCTTGTTTGCACAGAAAAGGACACCTGTTAGTTCTTATTTTGTTCCAAAGTGAAGATTAAAGAATGCAGTATTTGTACTGTCACCATCAAGCATCCGTAAGCTACTGCAATCAGTCTGTTGTACAAGAAAATGGTGATGTAGCATTGTGACTTCAACCTGGTCTCATGCAGACAAACTGTCTTGAATCACAATAGATGTACTAGTCATTTTTACAACAACTACCATTGAAGTCTGAGAGAGACATTTTATAAATGCTAATTAGAGGTCAGTTTGTGATGCGAATTCGTGGAATTAGTGAAGGGATGTTCAATTCCCTACAGGTTTTATCATTTCCGTAGACTTTTTACGTCTGGGTTGAAGTTAAAACTAATACCTCTAATCTAGTCTGTAGAAGGGTCCAGACCAGAAACATCACCTACCTATGTTCTCCGGGGATGTTGCCTGACCCGCTGAGTTACTCCATCACTTTGTCTCTTCTCCTCTCATCCAATTGTTAAGTTATAAATGCACCAAAAATAGACGTTGTTACAACCCGACTTAATGTAGTATCTCAAATTTTACAAAGTCTCAAGCTCTACCACAGAAGCATCAAACTAGTTAGTATTTCCGCTGACTGTTTCGCACGCTAAAAAGCTTTTAATTGTACCTCGGTACACGTGACAATAAACTAAACTCAACTTAAACTGAATGCAACACCAACCCACCGGTTGGTTTTCAGTGGTTGCAAAAAAATGATCCCAGTTGGCATGCTGGCTTTCTTGTTAAGGGTGGCAGCGAGGTTTTGCAGAAATTTTTGGGACAATGACATTTTCGTGCAGATGACCATGGAACATCTAACTGGAGAGTTTTGGAAGCTTCTTACAGAACAAAAGAAATGCAGCAGAGCAAAGATTGTAAAAGGAATTACAGAGCTCAGAGACGCGACTGCTACTGGTGGAGTGAATACATTAGTGCATGGTCAGCAGGTACGTACAAATGTTCAAGGAAGAAAACGGCGACTCTTCTGGACCAACAAGATTATTTAAATTTTCTTTATCAGGTTATTTTTTTAAAGCCCATCATTCATCTACATCAACTATTATTATGTCGTCTGCATTTTCTACAAGGTTTTCCTTAACTTTAGACGAGGCAAAAAAAAGCTAATGCTGGAAACCTTTGGCTAGTCAGGCTGTTATGTGGAAGGAGAAATGGTCAATTTCTCGGGCCTGTGGTTCTTCGTCAGAACTGGGAAAGAGACTGGGGTGCAAGCAGGTTTTCAGTAGGAGGGGGTTGTGTTGCGCAGAACAAAGGGATAAGATGAGTCAAAATGATTTCATGGGGCTAGTTATCAGGACATTATGTTATATGCCCCTGCATTGATAATGGTATGGTGGTGGGACGTGCTACACATGTTGGAGAGAAGGTTATGTCGGGCATGAGGTAAGAAAACAGTCCAAAATTGAATCATTTTCATTAATCTCCCCAATGTTGAAGTCTCTCTGGTTAGCACTCAATTTGTAGCTGCCCAATGCACCCCAATTAACTTGCATCCTCAGCTGTGAGAGACATGTGTGGGGACACGTACATAAGTGTTAGGAGCAGACTTAGGTCATTTGGCTCATCAAGTCTACTACGCCATTCAATCGTGGCTGATCTATCTTTTCCTCTCAACCCCATTCTCCTGCCTTCTCCCCATAACCATTGACAATAAGAAAATCCCAAGAGTCACACCACCACCACAGGTGGGTAGAAAGGAAGATAGACACAAAAAGCTGGAGTAACTCAGCATATCAGACAGCATCTCTGGAGAAAAGGAATAGGTGATGTTTCTGGTTGAGACCCTTCTTCAGACTGAGAGTCGGGGAAAGGGAACCGAGAGATATAGACGGTGATGTAGAGATATAGAAAGGAACCCTGGTTTAGGCATCCGGCAAAAAAAAAATATCTAACGCAATTCATTTTGCATTTTAACTCCTACAGCAGCCTAGTAAATTACTGCCGGCTCTTTCAATTTGACAAGCACTTCGTGTAGTCAGGTGGTGTAAATGATATTTCAAGTGCACACTTGATATACTTATATATTAAGTCTCCATTGTGTTTAACAAATGAAACTGCTTAAAAAGAAACACACTTTTGCATAAGGTTTTCCCAAATGAAAAAAAAAGTCATAGGTAATCGATCACTTAGTCATCAAGAAAGCCTACATAACAGGAAGCAAGTTGCTTTCACTCCAAGTGTGACATTTCCTGGCGCTGGGCTGTCGGCTGCAGCAAGTATTAAAAGCCTGCTGTCACTTGCTGTGAATTATACATTATTTGAATCCTTGGCATTTCATCTATTTTTCACTCTGAAATGAAATCAAGCATATGCTACGCCATAGCAGGCAAAGAATGTAAATGTTAACACCTGTACCGTACATCATAGGAAGAATAGCCCTCAAGTATTAAAAAAATCCATAACAGTAACTAAATCCATGTTGAACTTGGTATAGTGTCCTGCTACAACAATCACATATCACCTGCATAAATAACCACACGATTCCAAAGGTTTAAAACATCTACAGTAAACTGATACATTAAACCCTCCATAAAGCAAGATGCTACAATAAAAAGAGTACAGAGCACTCAATAAGTTAACTGAAGAACAGTAAATTCTGCACACGCTAATCTTAAAAAGGTCCATGCATATCCACTGTGGTGCAGCAGGCATCATTCTTGCCTCCAAATCAGGGACATCTTGTTGATAATTCAGGGACATCTTGGAGCCAATTGACTGCAGATGCTGGAATCTGGAGCTCCAACAATATGTGGCAGAACTCAGAGAGGATCAGAACAATGACCAGACTCAGGATCAGCTTCTGTTATCAGTCTTCTGAGTGGTCCTTCAGAACACCTTCTGTGAAAACATCTTCATAAGCTCATCAGTTATAGGAGCAGAATTAGGCCATTTGATATATTCTTCCTCATCCCCTTTCTAAACGTACGCCCTTTTATTCTGAGGCTCTGACCTCTGGTGCTGGACAAATCTTTTGTCTTTCGCTCTGTTCAACCATTTGCCTATCAAACCTCCCACCTCACCTATACCCACCCATCAGATGCCAAGCTTAGTTGTGCCCCTCATCTCTTCCCACTTCACCCCCTCACTACAATCAGTCTGAAGTTGGGTACTGCCCCAAAACATCACCTACCTATGTTCTCCAGAGATGCTGCCTGACCCGCTGAGTTACTTCTGCACTTTGGGTCCTTCGGTAAGCTAAAGTACTGTTCCATTCACCTCTACCTCATTGTGAACATTGAACATTGTCTAAAGAACTGATAGGCTACAATGTGTAGGAAAGAGTTTTGAATGAAGTGCAGTTGGGGTCCATTGCAGGTGTGGGTCAGTCAGGTTTCAGTCTGAAGAAGAGTCTCAACCCGAAACGTTACCCATTCCTTCTCTTCAGAGATGCTGCCTGTTCCGCTGAGTTACTCCAGCATTTTGTGTCTACCTCTGATGCGCTACAATGCTGAGAACTATATTCGGCAGCCTTCACCACTTTTTGCAATTTTCTTTGATTCTGGGCATTTGAATTGCTGAACCAGGCCATGATGCAACCAGTTAATATGCTCTCGCCTGTACACCTGTAGAAGTTCAAGAGAGTATTCATCGACATTCCAAATGTCCTCAGTCTTCGAAGGAAGTAGAGGCATTGATGTGGTTTCTTTACAATTGCATCAATGTGCTGGGTCCAGAATAGATCTTCAGGAATATGCACGCCCAGGAATTTTAAATTATAAATCCCTTGGATTTGTGGATCCTCGCCTTCGTCTTCTAAAGTCAATAATCAGTTTCATGGTTTTAGAGCATGGTGCCGACTGGCACCATTTGGTCAGTCAATCAATCACCCTCCTATACTCTGACTCGTCATATTCTGTAATTCGCCCAACAACTGCGATTTTGTTGGCAAATTTGAAGGAGTAGTTGTAAATGTGTCTGGTTACACAGCCATGGGTATAGAGTGAATAGAGCAGAGGGCTGAACACACAGCCTTGAGGGGCTCCTGTGCTGATGGTTTTCGAGGAGGAAGTCTTGCTACCAATTAGGACAGATTGTGTTCTGTTGAGGAGGGAGTCTGAAAGCACTCTGAATCTATAAACTAAAAGAGAGGGAAAGTAAGAATGACACGAGAACTTTTTTTAAATAAAGTGTCCTGTTGGAATCTGGAATGTACTGCCTGCCACTCTGGTGAAGGCAGATTCCTTTGTGGCCCTCTTGAGGGAACTGGGTAAATACATGGTGGAGAAAAATTGGAAAGGCTCCTGAACGAGGGAGTTGCTCTGGTGAAGAGCTGGTACAGGCACGATGGGCCAAACGGCCACCTTGTGTGCTGCAATGATTCGGTCTGAAGCATTGCTGCATGTTCCAAGTGCAGTAAATTATAAACATTACATCTTGTTAATATACTTTGAAAGCAGCTTTTATTGTGCGCTAATAAAACCCTAATTAGTACAGTTCTAACTTTGAAAGCAGCCTGCCCAACATCGTTAGAACACTCAAAATGTAGTCTTAATTGTCGACAACCTAAGACTTGAAGCTTTCCAGTGTATTTTCGACAGAATTGAAGTATGGTGGGGCAATCAAGACAGAAATGTGATGCGTCAACTGCAACTGCGAGCCAGGGTCAGCTGCCCTCATGCAAGATTAATGTTTGTAAATACAGGTGCACCATAACACTATCGATTCCGCAAGAATACGTAGTATTAGAGTCTCTTACAGAACTTGAGTTCATGCTGCATTTATCATACAGAATCTCTCAGTGATGGTTTGGTAATCAAGGGTAGTGCATGCAACCATCAGCCATCCACTCAAATACACACTGGGGATTTGCTAGAGTCACATTTTTCTGCAATTGTTATTAGTGGAAGATTGCCAGCTTGTCTCCTAGGGACCTCAAGGTTCAATCAACAGTTTTAGCAAACCGTATTACAAAAATTGTTCTTCACGCCAAATTGTAAAGTGTGTATACACAAAGTACGAGAAAACTGGTTAATAGCATCAATACAATTTCCTTTTATTCACCAATATGAAATAAAATAAGCTACCTCTCATGTATCAGCCTGGTGTTATTTCTATTTATCTGTGCAGAGCAGACTTTGTAGCTTGAGAGGTTTTTGTGGTATTACTAGAAATACCTTCTAAATCACAAAGCCACGTGACGACCAGAAGTCGGACGGGGGCCCGTGATGACACGGTTTCCTTTCGTCATTTATTCACCGTTTTAAAGATACTAAAACTGTGACAGAATGGAGCAAAAAAAATCCCCACAGAAAATATTTTATCTAAATCATTTGTAACTGGGCCAAAATCGGGCTGGTGACAAATGTACAGGACACACTGGAAAAAAAAAATTTTTTTTTTTGTTACCTGGCAATTAAAGGTTGGGATGGTTTTTTTGATGAAAGTGTTATTTCATTACAAATTACTGTTGTTGGAAAGTCAAACAAACTACCTGCCCTTTGAAACACAAGCAAATCTCATTTGTCGACTACATTTAGATTAGTTTTTCATATACACCAGGGTGCAACGAGTTTCTTTGTTCGCATGAAACTCAAGAGTAAACACTGTACATACATACGCTGTACAACATTAAATAAAATGCCATGCAAAACATGACAACGGTGCAAAGGAATGCAGTGTGAAGTAGTGGGGAAAATATAATATAACTGAATGAGGCAGATAGTCAGAGAGTACACAGCAGCATCTCCAGTGATGGGGTGTGAAAGAGTTGACTGGTTGAGGACTTTGATAGTAGTGGGATATAAGCTGGTCTTAAGTCTGGACATCCAGCCTTTCAAGCTTCTGTATCTTCTCCCAGAAGGTGGGAGAGAGAAAAGGGAATGGCCAGGATGGCTGGTTTCCTTGGCGATACTTGCAGCCTTCCAGATGCAACCCACTGTGAAGATGGACTGGATGGAAGGTAGTGAGATCCTGTGATGGACAGAGAATCGCCATTCTCTACAGGCTCAAGCCGTCAAGAGAAGGCCAGTTGCCGTGCTAGTCTGAGATGCATCCTGTCGGGATACTTCCTGTGACACACATGTGCAAGATTAAGATTTCTTGTGAACATGCCGATTCTTCTCAATTGCCAAAGTACATATGCTAAGGACTTTTCTTAGTCACCGCCTCAGTGGGATGGGACCAGGTTAGGTTGCTGGTATATGGATACCTCGGAACTTGAAACAGTGGCAATCTCTTTAGCAGCTCCATTGAAGAGGATCGGATTGTGGTCACCCTTTCACCAGCTTGGTCGACAACCAACTATTCCATTTTGCTGATGCTAAGGGCTAGGTTGTTGTCATGACACTGTGACACAAAGTTTTTGATCTCTTTCCTGTACTTCATTTATGTTTTTGATTCAGCAGACAACAGAAGTATCATTGGCAAACTTGAAGATTGTGTTGGCATTGATACTTGGTCACACAGTATGTACAGAGAGCAGAGCAGAGCAAGGGACAGAGCAGAGCAGAGCAGAGCAGAGCAGAGCAGAACAGAGCAGAACAGAGCAGAACAGAGCAGAACAGAGCAGAACAGAGCAGAGCAGAGCAGAGCAAGGGACTGAGCACACAACCCTCAGGGCACCAGTTTTGAGTAGAAAAATGGTAGGACCAATACTAACCAACTGAGGCAAGAGAATTAGGAAGTCCAGAAGCCAGCTATAGATGGAGCGCCCATGGCTATGATCCAGAAGTTTAGGGATGAGATTTGGTATTGTGATGTTGAAGGCAGAACTATAGTAAATGAATAGCATTGTATAGCGCCTATGGGAGATGGCATCCTGCCTAGGCCTATTTTATCAGTGTGCAAATTGCAGTCTAGGAAAACAGAGCTCTCACATTTTAGGCCACAATACATCTGATGGATGTGAACCTTGGGAGAAAAAAAAATGCAGAAATGATTTCATCTTTTTCAGGCAGATATTGCAAGAAATATATGCTCCGAGACATCAGTAATAGATGCAGCAATGCAGAAGTGCCAAGTCAAACACACACAATGCAAACTTTCTTGGGTACAACCCATAAATGTCTCGAAGTAACCCTCAGTTGCCTTTAGACAACCTCATTCATTTAGTAATGAGGTTTTAAATTTTCCAAAATGTCAAGTGACTGACCACAATGGCATGAGCTAAAGGATCGGTTACATTTACTCCGATGACTTACTATTTGATTCATCAACCTAGATGCAAAGCAATTAACATCTCACGGGTGCTCAGGATAGATTTTGTTTTTAACAGATTACTTGCTGACAATACTGCCTCAGCCAAAACATTGGTGGTGATGGGAAGGGTATACAATACTCAGTCTCCTGTACAACAGTGGTTCACAAAACATCCCAGCTAAAGCACAGAGTAAAGTGCAAGAAACTTCTTCTAATTTAAGAAGGCTAATTCTCCTTTGACTATTTTTAGGCAGTTGTGACAAATCACCTCTCGTTCAGACGATTCAAAGCTTGTAGTATATTCATAAAAGCAATGGATATTGAATAAGGAGTTACAAATACTATACTGAGCAACAAATAAAATGCTGGAGGAACTCAGAAGGTCAGGCAGCATCTGTGCAGAGAAATGGACAGGCAACGTTTTGGGTCAGCAGGACCTTTCTTCAGATTTCAAGACTCCATCGTCTGCAGCTACCAGGCTCCACAGATAATAGTTGCTGGGCAAAAAGCAGACCGGAAAAAAAGCTGATGGTAAATGAATTTAATTTTCTCCACTCGTCTCAGATATTGCCCCAGGAAAGAACAAATAATCTGCAGATTGTTTGATTTAGTGCAAGAATTGAAGGTATGGAACTGAGAGGATGCTGAATCATGAGGTACGACACAATGCTTTCTCCTCCTCTTCATCCATGTGGCCTTCACCCGTACAGGTTCACAATTGGAAACTTCAGAATCACAGACCTCATTAGCATCAGCTGCCAATGCAGTGAACCAGAAACTTCTGAAGTAATTGAAACAATGTTGTCCATCAATCAGCAAAATCAACAGTCAACCAATTGATACTACACAGCTCCATCAACAGCGAAGCTGGAAACAGCTTGGCTGATGTGCAGTTGATTGCTTTTGGAAAGCATGAAATTCAACAACTTGCTCACCGTTCCCTAAAGTGCTTTCATACAGCACGAAAACAGGCCCTTTGGCCCAACTTATCCATGCCAACCAAAATGTTCACTGAGATTGGCCCATTTGCCCAGGTTTGACCCACATCTCTCTAAACCTTTCTTATCCATATACCCGTCCAAGTGTATTGTAAATGTTGCTATTGTACCTGCCTCAATCACTTTCTCTCTTAGCTCATTCCATGTACCCAACACACTTTGCAAAAATTTGTCGCTCAGGTCATTACTATATATTTTTCTGTCACGTTAAACGATGCTCGCTAATTTTTGATTCCCAAACACTGCAAAAAGACCGTGTATTACCTTTTTCTACGCCCTCATGATTTATACGATCACCCCTCAATCTCCTGCACCCGAAGGAATAAAGCTCCAGCCTGCACAACCTCTCCTTACAACTCAGTTACTATTTCTGCAATATAATTAGAGGCAAGCTGCACTTTGTGCAAAAGGTCCCTGATGGTATGTCCTGTGCTACACTGTTTTAGATACAGATTTTCTTCCTTTAGTTTAGATCATGGCTTGCTCATCTGGAGATGAGATCAATGAATAAGGACAAATAACTTCTTCCTATACACTTGCAGAGTTCCATAACCAAGTTGAACAGTTCTTGGGAACACAAATGATATTTTAGGTTTTGGTGTGTCCGAGCAGTGTATGTAAATGTTCTAAGTCCATAGGACTAAATCCATTTATATTAAATTTGCTCACGGCATATTAGTTGTGGACACTGGGCCAAGTCAGCTGTGTTGATTAGTTTGTGCTGAACTCTAGCAGTGGTAGGAAAGGAATAAAAGGAAGAGGATTGCCTTTTCTGGGCATTGCTCGACTGTCCAAACAACCTTGAACATTGAACACGGCAAAGGCCATATTTAGATTTACAGATCAGCTCTATGAATACATCAGAAGCTATCAAAATTGGTCACCTCAACTGGATTTCTCTGTAGCACACAAAAGATTCCTACTTAAGATTGTCATAAATAAAATCACATATCTGTAGTAAAAGAGTTTTAGGATGAGAGCATTGCTTTTAAACTCATGCACCCTGACAATATCACTTTGCCTTCAATGGTGACCCCTTAGTTGACTAATCAAGAACCTGACTATACACTTTGATATATTAACCTATTTCTTCTTAACATCCCCTTGAATGTCACAAGCCCATAACCTTTAAAGTACTTACTAAAGTAGAATTAGAAAACAACAAGTCTTCAATTACAGAAACTACCATCAAATATTATAAATCAATTGTTTATATTTCAGTACCAACAGTGCTGTTAGAGGCTGCACTCGTCTTTATCTGATCCCACTGTTTGTTGGGAGTCTAAATGTAAAGAGCTGACATATTTATACCTTTGTTTTCAGCAGAAGCAAGTTATTTAATGTGCAACTGAGAAAACAAGTGTTATTTATCTTGAACATTCCCAAACTTGCAACCTCTATCACAAGGGACAATTGAGCAGGGATGCACTGTTTCCTCACTGTTCCTGTATTAGATTATCACTGGGTCTAAAATCTACAACTCCTTGCCCAATACCAACTACATGAGGACCTCCACAGCAGTTCAAGACTGAAGCTCACCCCACATCTTGTCAAGGGCAATTAAGGATGGCCAAGCAATCCGGTACTGCCCATGCCCTGCCAATGTGGAAATCCAGGCCGTCTGAGATACCTGGACCTAACCACACCAGCAATTGTGGCAAAGGAGCCAATGCAGCTGGAGCTTGCTGGGAGTAAATTCACATCCAAAGAAAATAGAAATAATTTCAGCAGATTAAGTGCTTGGAGGCTGGACAAAGATTATTGGCAACTCCCGCATATGGTTATGCCACCCTAGTCATCCTATGATTTTCCCTGATCCCATCCTTGTATCCCTGTCATTAGCACATCTTCCCCATCTGACAATGGCCCATTATGGACTCTGGTCCATTGTGGACTCCACACCTCCTAGGTCATCTGTTGCCGGCCTTGTCTATCTTTCAGTCTGAGGAAGTGTACCGACCCGACATGTCACCTACTCCTTTTCTCCGGAGATCCTGCCTGACCTGCTGTGTTGCTCCAGCATTTTGTATCTATCTTCGGTATACACCAGCATCTGCAGTTCCTTCCGACACATTATTGGTAACCTCTTATGTTTTAAATTGTCTCAAAGACTTAGGGAGTCTTTAACTTAAATTAAATCAAAAGCACATGCCATCACCTCATGCCAATGACTTACTTCTTTCAGTACATTTGTTTGGAAGTGAATGTCAGAAAGGAGTTTGGTAAAGATTAACACTCACAGATTATTATTATCCCTTCACTAACTTTTCTGGGAAAGTACATTTCTAAACGATGTACAATTATCCTACAAGAAAATAGCACAAGCAATTTTCCAATAGATCTTCACATAAATGAACACAAAGTGCTGGAGTAACTGAGTGGGCCAGGCAGCATCTCTTGAGGATATGAATATGTCACTTTTTGGGTCGGAACACTTCTTCAGTCTAAACTGTCCCAACTTGAAAAATCCTCCAGAGATGCTGCCTGACCCGTTGAGTTACTCTAGCATGTTGTGTTTGATATGTCAAATTAAAAGTTTGCATTTTTATAACAATTAACTAGAATCAGTATTTATTCCCAAGTAGCATCACAGCTGCCCCAAAACATGACTTAACTGGAACATTACTATACTTTTGACACTTGAGACCTGATGTCAATGTGGTGATTTTTTGCAATAACCATTGAGCTGAATATGCACTTCTGTGGATAAGATTTTTTTCATTGTGCATCAAATATCAGTCATGAATTGGAGCTTTATAAACAAGTTAAATGAAGAATACTGCCCCCACATTAATTCAGTTACATTACTGCAATTGAATTACTATAATGATACACAACAATTACCTGCAATTAAACTAACTGCCCATTCCAACTTCCTAACGAAATTTACTGTATGAACTGAGCTTTCATTGGATCCAATGAAGTCTCACAACCAATGTCAATAAATTAACACTAATTTGTTTTGAATGCCAGTAATCAAATTATGTCAGAACCTTGCAGAAGCAAAAGGTACGCTTTCAGGGCCGAGACATCTGTGGTCTTTTTAACCAGGCTGGAATTTTAACTGTTCTGCTCATTTAACCAAAACCTCTGGGCATATTTAAACATCAGAATTCCTAAAAATGTTCATGTTGAAATCCCTGTTCAACATTTGACTTATAGCTAGCTGGCTCTAATAAAGAGACTAAGATGGCAATGGATTGTCTGAATTCTTTGAGCTAAAACCTACGCCTCACAGTATTTGCACTTTATGTGTCAACAAACCAAACAGTTTAAGGTGACCTCCACTGGTCAGTGTCATTGAGTTCTGCTCCATTGAGGGTTGAGCCCCAACTGTATTTTCACTGCTGATTAGCATCAGCCAAAGCATGAACTGGTTTCCAATATTATTAATGCATCCTAACCTCATCCTCCAAAAACAAGTAACATTTCACACATCTGTATGTTATTAGGAGAAACGCAGCATGCCAATTTATAAAAGACAGTCTTTAAAAATATGCACTTTGATGCAGGCATTGTGAAATTCAACCATGTAACAATTCCAATATTCTCAGTTAACTTTGGCTGAACCTTCCAAATAGTCATTGGGTTAATTGTCACCCGATTTCATTGATCTGGTCATTTACAACATTTGGTATTTCAGTCTAACAATTTAGATCTAGGTTAAATATAGATTTGACAGTGAGATAAAAAATAGTGTGGTTCTCCTGGGGAGCTGGCAGCACGAGAGGGGCTGAGGGAAAGGTGCTCCTGATCATTAAAGGTTCAAGTAGAACAAATAACGCCGCCAGCGGTTGGAAGTTAATAAGCAGAGGGCACAAATTTCAAGGGCCTGGAACAGAAGTATCTATGTGTTTAGAAATTCTATTCATCCAGCAAGTACTTGTGGTTTTGAAAATGTGGTAGTTAGAGCACGTGAAAAAAATTCAATAGAAGCCAATATGGAAAGGAGACTGGACAGATATCTGAGGGAAAAATTGCATGAAAATGGGAGGACGGTTGCGTGGTGGTAGAGTTGCTGCCTTACAGCGCTAGAGACCCAGGTTCTATCTTGACTACGAGTGCTGTCTGTGCGCATTTTGCAAATTCTCCCTGTGTGCGAGTGGATTTTCTCCGGATGCACCGGTTTCTTCCCACACTCTAAAAATGTACAGGTTTGTAGGTTAATTGGCTTCGATAAAAATTGAAAAATTGTCCCTAGTGTGTCGGATAGTGCTAGTGTACGGGGATCACTGGTCGGCGCAGACTCGATGGGCTGAAGGGCCTGTTTCCGCGCAGTATATCGAAACTAAAGTAAATATGGGACTAAAGACCGAGTCAGATCAGATAAAGAGTCAAGAAAATTCTGTAATAATTTTATGAACCTCCCAATTCCTCAAGCTTAATCTTTTTCACATTTCCTAATCTACTTTTCAGGCTTGTCATTTTTTGTCTACTTGCTTTCTAAAGCACTTCTGAAGCATCACAATTTCCACAAACCATGTCAAACCATGTCCAAAGACAAACATTTATTTCTGTTCAATACTTCACTGCACGACTGGGCTCTACTGAACACAGTTTTTATGTTCATGTATTACTTCATTTCTTAGCATCAGTTTGTTTGTATGACTGCATAATTGATTTAATCCTGATATGACCGGCTGACCTATGAATTTCTCATCATCACGATCGCATTGATTTCATGATCCATTTTATTTATGTGCATTAGGAACAAGACTACTCCAAGCACTCGCCCTTTAATCTTTGTAAAACTTCACTTAGCTTCCCCATTCATCCATTTTGTTCTTGCACCTCTCTGGAGTATCCACGGTTCACTCCTTCTCTTGCCGTAACTTGTTCAACCCCGATTCCATGCACCTTTCAATTTAATTAGCAATCTTTCAGATGGTACCTACAAAGCTTTCAAAAAGACTAAATGCATTGCTTTACAATACCATCCATCTGCAAAAGCCTCAAGTAAGGAGGAAACTTGTCAAGCTAAACCGAGCTCATCTAACCTTGTTGTTGGCAGTTTCTTATGTCGCTAACATGTCAAATAGTAAATAAAAAGGAAAATTTAGAGGCTCTGCAAGGAGAATTAAACAGTACGTGATAATTTTCGGCTTTTCTAACAATTTCTCCATCCTTCCCTCAAGGGAATTTAGTCTTCTATTTGGCAAGACTGGTATCTCCAGCTGAGATCAAATAATTCGCATTGTAAGGAATGTCAAGCAATATACGAACCAGCAGACTTCTCTTGTAACTTGAGTTGAGAACTGCACAAGTTTCCAAACAAGTTTGTTAAATGATAATGACTTGCAATTTGGAGTGTTGCCAATAATTCATCAGATTTAATAATTTGAGCTAAAGGAATGATTTGAAAACCATACAATTTACTAGTCTGAAGGAGGGTCTTGACTTGAAATGTCACCTATTCCTTTTCTTCTAAGATGCTGCCTGATCCGCTGAGTTACTCCAGCATTGTATGTCTATCTTCAATATAAACCAGCAGGTGCAGTTCCTTCCTACATAATTTACTTTAATAGACTGGACTATTGCATGCTCTTTAATCACAAAGCAAGCAAACACAAATGAAATGAAAAGCTTTGCTGAATTTACCAAATAGTTTTCAACTCTGAAAAATAAATAAAAATGCGCTACATCATTAGTAAAGCAAATATATTAACAATCAACTTTAAAATGCTGTTGAATTGTAAAATATGGCCAATTATACACTCCAGAATTCTGGCGAGTTAAAATATTGATCATAGTGTTTCAACATTTTGACATCACATTCTATATTGATTAAAAAACAAGATGGTGTTGCATGAAACAAAACAAATTCTATTTTACAATAAACCACAAAAATATTGAAAATTTGCAACATGTTTTCTTTATAGAAAGTGGGTGCCAGAGGCCTAGGCATTTCTGAAAGGGCACCCCTAACTAGCCTTAAAGTTGTTTCTTCATTTTAAGAGGGATGCTAGCTTCCACCACATGCCTGGACACAAATCACAAATATGATGGAAACAAAGAACTGTAGATGCTGGTTTATACCAAAGATAGACACTAAGGGCTGGAGTAACTCAGCGGGTCAGGCAGCATCTCTGGAAAAGGATGGGTGACAACAGAAACAAATTATTTTCTCTGAAAGTGCTGCAAACGTAAGGGCCTGTCCCACTGTATGAGGTAAATCAAGAGTTCTCCCGAGTTTTGCCCTGATTCGAACTCGGAGAATATCCGTAGCTGGTCCGTAGGAGTTTGTGAATGTCCCGTAGTGGCTCGTACGAGTAACGGCAGGTACTCGGGAAATCCGGAAAACTCGTGACGTTTTTTCAACACTGTGAAACGTGTCCACGAGTAAAAAAATACTTGTGATGAAAAACATTGCTGCTTTTTACCCGTACGAGTCGCTGTACCATTATGAGATCAAAACCAGACAAGACAAGATTAATTCTTTGCAACATTTAAGTTTTAGAATGATTACCAACACAAAAATCCACCAACAACTCAAAATATAAAAAATCTCGGGCATCGAACACATCTTTCTGAAAAATCAACAACACATTCCTCAATCGTCTTTTTCCAACTAAACACGTAATTCTGGCTGTTCCAAGGTAAAATTATTCAGATAGCAAGTTGCAACCACAATTTCCACTTCAAATGTTCAAAATCAGTGCAAGAGAGTTTAGAAGTAAGCATGCTGACATATCACTTCGGAGCACAAGTTGCTAAAACTATAATTATTGAATGCTGAAATAAGTGAGAAACACAGACTCTGTTTCCACTTAAATGAGCTTCCATATTTTCCCCTCCCTTGTTGTAAAATAATGTTCTTTCGGTAATTATGGCAGCCTCACATATATTATCAATGACACTAAAACCTGCCATCCATTTAGCAGATCTATATGCAAATACACATATTTTTAAAAATATTAAACCATTTCAAACATGCATATTTCCAATTGGTATTTTGCTTATACATTTATTTTGAAGATCATTTGTCAAAAGTTAAAAGGTCAAACTTACTGTACTCTCTGACCAGACAGAATTCCAAAGTGCTCTGACTCTCTAAGGTACGATCTAAATCTACAGCTACGTTAGGTTCATTTTGCTTCTCAAGCCGATATTGATGTTCTGAAAAGAAAAAAAGGCCAGCAAATAATGTGAATGAGAAACTTGCATCCTAATTGTGAAGCAACTTCAGTTAAATAATTCAAAGACTCGGGTTTATATTTCATTTCTCTTTCGCCCACATGCCAGAGCAACAAAACAAGAGCCACGAACCAATAAATGCATCAACCATTATTTCACAAAAACCGGAGCAATTTGTATTTTGTCGTCCCAGGCCCAAAAAAAGTAAATGGTTCTGGGTATAAAAGGTTAAATAAATAGGGAACATTAATATAAATGACATTTCTTCTGCAGTGTAGAGCCATTTGAAGCAGCCCGCTTTCAATGCAAAAGCAGTTTCAGACACAAGGAATTATGTGTTTAAGAAGGAACTGCAGATGCTGGAAAATCGAAGGTACACAAAAAAGCTGGAGAAACTCAGTGGGTGCAGCAGCATCTATGGAGCGAAGGAAATAGGCAACGTTTCGGGCCGAAACCGAAGGGTTTCGGCCTGAAACGTTGCCTATTTCCTTCGCTCCATAGATGCTGCTGCACCCGCTGAGTTCCTCCAGCTTTTTTGTGTACCTACAAGGAATTATGTCTTGGCTCCCATCAAAAATATTTGCCTCCTTCCTCACTATTTTCACAATTTACTTGGTTTTACTTGCTGAAATATTGCCACTACAAAGAGAAGTCAAGCTCACATTCTTGTTTTGTTTCCCTCCAGTAACCGAGTGCTTCCCCTTGCATCACTTTCTCCCTCTCCTGAACCTGTTGACCTCCTGCTGGACTCCAGATGCCCTCCTGAACCTTGCCCAAACAGCTGCAAAATGACCACGGGTATCTGGATGATGGACGACTGTTGGATCACAGTGGCTGCTCGGCTAATCTCTTCTCACTGAACCTCCTTGTGCATCTCTACAGTGGGAGGTTCCTGCATCGTGACCCAGGACACAAGCACTGGCAGATCTCCCCTGTGTCAAATGGCCACACGCTCTCCTGCTCACATCACTGGTCAACTCATGGACTTGCTGTTGGCCTAACAAGATCAACCATTCAGTATCTGAACCATAACCCGCCTGGGTAGCTAACAACCCAACTGTGTGAACAGTGAATTCTCCAATTTTACTAACTAACCAAACTCAACCCTCTTTCTTCCCAACCCCTTCCCTGTGTCCCATTTGGACTCTCACCCACTTTTCCCCTTCCACCTACATTCAGAACAAGGGGTCACATATTAAGGATAAGGGGGAAATCTTTTAGGACCGAGATGAGGAAAACATTTTTCACACAGAGAGTGGTGAATCTCTGGAATTCTCTGCTACAGAAGGTAGTTGAGGCCAGTTCATTGGCTATATTTAAGAGGGAGTTAGATGTGGCCCTTGTGGCTAAAGGGATCAGGGGGTATGGAGAGAAGGCAGGTACAGGATACTGAGTTGGATGATCAGCCATGATCATATTGAATGGCGGTGCAGGCTCGAAGGGCCGAATGGCCTACTCCTGCACCTATTTTCTATGTTTCTATTCCTTCCTCTGGCTTCACAGTTCGCAACTCTTTTATCCATATCTCACACCTTTGATCTTTTAATCTCTGGCCTTCATCTAAACTTCTGCCCATCAAAACCCTCCCCACCATCGAAGGAATCTATCGCAGTCATTGCCTCAAAAGGCAGCCAACATCATCAAGGACCCACACCATCCTGGCCACGCACCCATCGGGCACAAGGTACAAGAGCCTAAAATCTGTTAAATCCAGGTTCAGGAACAGCTTCTTCCCCACAGCCATCAGGCTATTAAACTCGCCAACAAACAGACTCTGAACTGTAACAGCCTATTGCACTTTATCTGCTTATTTATGTGTATATTGATCTGAACTGTTCTGTATTTTTGCTTACAATATTCTGTTGTGCTGCAGCAAGCAAGAATTTCATTGTTCGATCAAAATCAAATCGCCACCCATCAACGAAGACAGAGGGAGAAACAAAACCATCTGCCCAAACACAAACCGACTCCAGGGGATCCCTGAGCACGAGCAAAAGGTCACGAGAGACACACAAAAACACAAAAAAAATAGAAAAACCCAAGAGAACACAGGATAAAACAACATCACAATTGAAAGTAATCAGAAACGATGGTTAGCCAGAGATACCGGTTCAAAAGTACTGAGAGGCGGGACCTAGGAGAGACAGCCCCCGCGCCCCAGTACACCCAACCCCACCGGGACACATTAGGTCCACGCCCATCTAACCCCCGCACTTGAGCACCTCTTCCCCCCACCCAACCCCTGCCACCCACCTTCCCTGTGCCCCCCCCCCCCCGCCCCCCCGACCCTCACCTCACGCACCCCCGCCACCCCCCACCCGCACCCCACCCCACCGCCGCCTCCCCCCTCCGCACCAGCACAACCGTTACCCCCACCCCCCCCCACCCCCCCCGGGGCCCCCCCACACGCTCCCCTCCCCCCCCCCGCCCCCCCCCCGGTTTCCCACAGTTTTCGTCCTTCGCGACACACCCCCACCCCCCCACCAGCAACCCAGCCCGACACACAACCACCACCACTGATGCGAGCGAACACACCACACACACACACAACGGACCACACACACACCATGATATATCACCCAACACACAAACACACACACCACAAACACACACACCCACACGTACCGGTAAACCGTACACGGGACGCTTACACTTCGCTGTGCGGTTGGAACCCACCGGGCCGGGTGACCTGACCACAGCGACATGGGGGGTTTTTTTTTTGGGGGGGGGGGGGGGGGGGGGGGTGGGGGGGGTGAAGAGCGGTTAACGGTTCAGTGTAAGACCCGGTCCAGGGATCATGGTTCTTTTTTGGGTCGCCCCGTCTACGGCCACTGGGGGTTCCCGGTCGTTGTCCTATCGTCACGGCCCCCTGCTGAACGGTCACAGTAGGCGATCCGATGTCTCCGCATCCGGACAACACCTGCCCAGCGTGGGAGAATAGGAGTGACCCTGTGTAATATAGTCCCGACCCAACCAACCCGAACCACTCACCCCAACCCTGACCCCCAACCCTGACCCCACCCCAGCGCCCTGACCCTCACTACAGCCCTTGACACCTCACCCACCCTGAGTCCTCCACCTCAACCCTGGGACCCCTCACCTCAGCCCTGACCCCTCCGATACCATGGACCCCTCACCAGCCCTGACCCCATCACCCCAACCCTGACCCACACCTCAGCCCGACACCATAAACACAGCCCTGACCGCCCTCCACCTACATGGATTAGTGCACTCTTGACAGCTTCTACCCCCCGCTCACCCACCGTGACCAGCATGTATAACCACGAGGAACACCTGATAACCACCTGACCCAATCACTACAGCCCTGACCCCTGCCCCCCACAGCCCCTGGCCAGACGACATCGAGCGGGAGGGACATCACCCCAACGGACTGACAGCCTCACCTCAGCCATGACAAACACAGCACGCAAGGAACCCCCTCACGACCCCAACCCTGACCACCACCTACAGCCCTGACCACCTAACCCCAAAAGCACGCCCGACCCACCGACAGAGCAACAACAAGCCACACGCACACACCCTGGACAAGGCCTCAGATCCCATGACCGCTTCCTCGCACGCACCCACACCAGGACCCCATCTTGGCACCTTGCACCCAACCCTGACCCACCGAAAACCCCTCACGGCAGCCCCGCCCCCGCAGTCAGCCCTGAGGCAACTTACCCACCCAACCACCTCACCCTCAGCCCTGAGACCCCCTACGGCACTGACCCCACACCCCAGCCCTGAGAACTTGATCTACCACGTACCCTCCCGTCCAGACCTGACAACCCCCACCCCACACAACTAACACACAAACCCCCGTAGACTCAAGTTGGGAACACACACTCCCCAGGCCATCAACGTTCATCAGTCTAACCCGACCACGAGCAGGTTACAGCAGCGCAGTGAACACAGCCAACACCGTTGGCCTTCGATAACAAGCGGGTTGAGTCTAGACGCCTAGAGGCCTTATACAGTGTACAGGGCCCTGGGAGAACCACACATGGACGATGGTACAGTTTTTGGTCCCCTAATTTGGGAGGACACACATTCTTGCTATTGAGGGAGCACAGCGTCGGTTCACCAGGTGAATTCGGACACTCCGCGGGGATGTCATATGTCCTGAGAGAAGGAGCGGCTGTGGGCTTGTACACTCGGTGGAGTTTAGCTCAGATGAGAGGGTTGGTCTTCATTGAAACATGTATCTAAGAATAACGAGATTACTAGGGTTGGCAACCACGCGCAGGTCCAGGGAAAAATGTTCCACATGTGGGGGGAGTCCGAAACAGGGGACACAACACACAGCAGTTTAAGAATACATAAGTCGGCCATGTGGGACTGAGATGAGGAGAAACTTTTCCACCCAGGGAGTTGTGAATCTGGAATTCCCTGCCACAGAGGGTAGTGGAGGCCAAGTCACTGGATGGATTTAAGAGAGAGTTAGGTAGAGCTCTAGAGGCCAGTGGAGTCAAGGGATATGGGGAGAAGGCAGGAACAATACCTCTTGATTGGGACGTCCCAGCACACATGGATCAACAATTTTTGAATGGCCTCCCAATGGACCTTTGGCGCGAAGGGCACACATGGCTCATTCCGACCTGTTGTCTAATTGTCAGGAACTGAGGGGGTACAGAAGAACCCCCCCAACTAGGTGATTGGAAAAAGGCTGTGTTGAAACAGAACGGAGCAAGGCGAGTGTTGGACACCAAGAGGCTATGCTTGGACCCTGCTCCGTGTTGGAAAAGGCGTGTGTCTGGACAAGTGGGGGGGTTGGAGGCTGTTTTTTTTGTGGATTAGTTGATTTTTAACTCACCCGAACCAGCTCACACATGAACGAGGCGGTGTGGACAAAATGGAACACAAAGAAAAATGTGTGGGAAGTGTTGTTCGAAGTAAATGGGATCGTCATGCGTTGATGTCAGATTCGACTAAAACATTCACCAATAAAGAAATCGAAAACAGGTACACAAACAAAACACAACACCACACCACCCCTGTGACACAGACCAAAACACAAGTACAAATACTCGCAAACCACAGTGTGGACTTTTTTGACCCAAAAAAACATCACACACCACACACAAATACAGTCCACAACACGTGATACATCTAACCCTCACCAAAACCCAACACCACTCCCCGCGGCCACTGCCGGGGTAGACGGGTTAGTGGAATCTCAGAACATGGACCACCTTCGCCCAGCCCCCAACACCACCCCCCCCGCTCACGCCAACGACACCTCCCAACAATGTACCACGCACCATAAAAAAGTAGACGGGGTAGTGGAAACAAACATCGGCGACAAACACATTCTTAACCCACACAAAAACATACAATATAATGTCCAAACCTTCCTGTCCTAATCGCACCCTGCAGGACCAAGACTCCTGTCAGCTCAGGACTGGACCACACCCACAACCAAACATCCACACACTCAACGCACTGCTAAAACCAACCACAAACGCCGTTCACCACACCCACACCATCATCCCACCTGAGTGACACGCACCTGCAAAACCTAGAACAAACACAGACACACCATGGAAACACACACGCCACATAAACCAATAAAACTTGTCAACACAACACACAACAGCTTTAAACTACGTATCAAACGACAACTGGGAAATAAGACACGGGTTAGTGGACAAAAACCCCCCCCCACAAAAGCAGAGGAACAACACCGGCAGCACACCAGGAAACCAACAACTGTCCACACAATAAGACACACGAAATTGTAACAACCAGCCCCAACACACAAACACCAACACAAGACCTTCGCACCACAACCCCACCTCGCCCGTCGGATCTCGGACTTTAGCCCTTCACCTGCTACAGACTTGAGCCTCACTGGCGTAGCCTCCTCGTCTCTCTTTTCGGCCCACCCACACCGTTGGTCGCACACTACCAATACGTACTTCAGGGTCCCCAAGTGTGTCTCCGTGTGGCACACACATTAATATAAGAAATTAACTAAGCGCCAAGTGGAATAAGAACAACACAAAACCACTGCCGGTCCCCCAACACAAAACCACTTGTGAACGGACCGGAGACTGTACACACAAACACGCAAACCTGTCGACTTACCGAACTGCACAACACGTCCAAACACACCCAGCCACGAAGCGAAAAGTATTCACACAGTTCACGCGACGGCTTCTAATCGAACACTATCAACCATGTACACCCTTCAAAAAATATAAAATAAACAGTGTTGGAACACCCACCCACAATTAAGAATCGCACACCACCACACCACATTTAACCTTAGACCTTTCCCACACACAAACCCACACCCGCGTCCAGGAAGGAACTGCGCCTTTAACACCAAAACCGACTACCGAATCAAAAACACATATAATCAAACGGCAATTAATCACAATGGACCAGGATTTCCCTGAATCCCCCGCCCATGTCGTCTGTTAATAAAAAATGTCAGCACAGAACCTCTCACGCATCTACAATCACAAAAAAAAAAATTACAATTACATGCCTCAAATAAAATAAATACAATATATTAACAATCCCATACCAAAAAATTCTAACCCACCCAAAACATAACAGCTGGCGCACACCTATCAACAACAATACTACCCACATCCCAACCGACCACCAAATCACACACACAAGCTCCGTGCCCACAAACACTCATGCTCCATTTCACTACAATTCAACACAACACCAACTGTCTGCGCAACCAACCCCACAACACCACAAACTCGCATTTTCACAACATTAAATTAAAATAGAGTCGAATCATAATAATAAACCACAACTAAAAAATACAACGGTTCACACAAACACCCCGCCTCTCCACACCAAAAACTCACCCACCCACACCCACTAACACACCTGAAACCACCAGCGCCCACCACCAAAGCCGCAAACCCCCCCAATTACCACATACAAGCTATCCACAACAACAAAACAACGCACAAACAACCACTTGGCTCCCTTCCCAAACCACCCACACCAACAACAACACCTCACACCCCAAACCGGGCCCTCCCCTTTTGTTGGTTCCTTCCAAAAAACAACGTTCGGTCCTTCAATCCCCCGCACGGCCCTGATTTCGCAGGTGCTTGCCGGCCCTCGAACCCAACACACCAAAATGGCACCCCTGGCCAGCCCCCCCCCCCCCGGCCCATACCGCCACCCCCCCCACAAACCCTTTCGGTCCCCCTTCCCTCCCCCCAACCACGCCACCCAGGACCCCACAATCTCACACCCAACTATCTTGACACCCGACACCCCCCCTCCCCACCAACCACCCACCCCCCACCAACCCGCCGTTTCTGTCCCTGTGCTTCCACCTCCCCCCACCAATGCCTGGCTGGCCCGCGCCCGCCTCAAGACCCCACAAACCCCAACACACAATTAACGGTCACCCAGCCCCCCCAGGTTTGCAATGACGCCATGCCCGCACCACGGAATGTAGCAGCCCCCTTTCCCCCACCAAAAACAACACACCCATTCAACACCCAACACCCAAACCATGGCCCTGGTGGTACACCGTGAGAACCGCAACCGCACCAACACGACCCAAGGCTTGTCCCCAATGCAAACACGCTCTGCCCCCCCCCCCCTCAGCCTGTTGTCCCCTTGTGGTGCCCCCCAGCAAGCCCCCACAACAACACGAAAACGCCGATCAGCCAGGCAGCTGGGGCCGGCCAACAACATAAACGACCGCCCAAACAATATTTTCCGTCCACACACTGTCTTTTCCGAAAAAAAACCACAACAACCCACACAAGCTAAACCCAAACACCAACACAACAAAAAACCAAAAACCAAAACTCAGTCATGACCCCCCCGGTACCGCACGTGCACCCGAGCGACCAAGTCAAGAACAGATTTGCCCAGGTGCGGCCACCCAAACACACCCACAACCCACACCTCACTGAAAGAGCATACCCCCCTTCCGCTTACTGCCGTCTCACACTTGCAGCGGGCACCATTGCACAACACAACCAAACAGTTAGTCACCAAAACAAATTGCGAACAAAACAAAACATCTTGCACAAGGCCCTGCAACCACCCCCCAGCGGGGTGCAACACCCGAGCCAACCAATCAGTGCACTGTGCGGGGCTAGCTATAGGGGGCTACAGAGTAGCCTTGGCCGGGTTAGGTGGCGACACAACCGCCCCCCCCCCAACCCACCCACACCTGTGGGGAGCGCCCAGTTTCCTGGGGCATGGTAAGGTGAAGAGGATCCACTTTGGTGGCCAGACACACCCGAAGGCCACCTTGTTTCTCGCCTGGTGTCCCCCCCCAAGCCAAGAGCAACGGGGACGTCCCCCGCGACCCAACACGTACTGCCCCGACTCCGCAGGCCCGGTCCGCCCTCACGCAAGCACCGTGAACCACCACCGCTCCTGGCATGTTGGCTCGCTCAAACCACACAAGCGGCGAATAGCGCCACAGTACTCACAGCGAGAGCAACGAGGTCCTTCTGCCGTGTCCCTCACCAACAAAAACGCCCTGGTGCGACACACTGGAGATTGTGTTGCCCGGTCTTTGAGTCCCCCCCACACCCACCCCCCCAAACACTATAAGAAAGGGAAGGATTCGTCTTGCTATGAGGGAAGACATGCCCAAAATCCAACCCCAAGCGTAGTTCATGAGGTTCAAAAATGACCACAAGAGCCCGGGATGGCTGTGATGAATAAGGGGTTAGGCCATTTAGAATGGAGATGAGGAAAAACGTTTTCACCCAGAGAGCTGCGAATCTGTAGATTCACTGCCTCCGAAGGGCAGGGACAGATGAGCTTTTCAGCTGTCAAGAGAGAAAGAAAGATCTGGAGAATTGGACTTGCTTTTCAAGCTTTCAGCACCCCACTTTTTTTCCCGCTGCTCTTTCTGAAATCAGTTCAATGTGATGGAAACAAAATGCAGAGTGACAGGATTTCCAGTTGTGTCAGGGGTTTCTGACACCTGCTCCAGTGCCGTAAAACAACTCCACTTTAAACCAATTCCAGCTAACAGTCTACTGACAGCTGAAGTGATCTAGGCTGAAAACCTAACTCTCAGTAAATCTAATATAATGAATATTTTTAACATACATTATATTGCCTTGGGAAAGATACATTTCACGGTGTAAATGCTTCAACTTGCCGTGTTAATATCCAAGGAAAAAGAATTGGTTTTCACTGCCAAATCAAATACACTCATGATAGTCTGCTGCTGCCTTCCAATCTATTTCAGGTACGTGCCATATATCACTGTTCAAACAATAAGCCAAGTTTGAGACCATCTTGTGCATATAAAAACAAAGAGCTTCTCGTAATGATTTGTTTAAAATAAAATAAGCAGCAAAGTTATTTGTAACCAAGGGATTTTTTAAGAGAATGATAGGTAGATTACTAAACAGTATTGATGGTTCTGTATAATGCACAGGAGTGTTTTTATTTAAGGAACATCCATCTGGACTCTTGTGCACAGTGGGGAAAGAATCCCAACCTTCAGAAACCTCAGCACCTCAACTTTGTGCCGTTTATATCTGTTGGCAACAGCGAGCAAGACTAGAATAAAAATCTGACAGCAAAGTACAACAGTTGAGGTTAAAATATTAGATTTCATTTGCAGAGTTGTGGAGAAAGGCATCACTCCAACACTTGGCAAAAGCTGGACAGAGCTGCAGAGTAAAGAGGTTAAAATGCCCTTTGCTGTAATCCCCCAACAAATCAGAAAAAGCAGTTGCTAACAATTTATTTCTCTAATGAAGTGTGACTTAATAAGGAAAGGAAAAGCCTCCCAACACAGGGCATATTATGTTCATATTTAACCAGCCCTCAAGCCAATTTTTGCTCCATATGTAGCTGCACATCAGCCTTTCTGGCAAACACACTTGGATCCAAGTCAACTCAGTAACTTAAATGTACGGAAGAGTCTTCAGCTTAACCTGCGCGCGAGAGCAAAAAGGAGAGGGTCGGAAAAGAGGAAGAAATTGGCCAAGATTAAAATTTACTCAAGAAAAGCCACGACTAGTTTTTGGAACTCATCTTTTGTTGCAAAAATCTTAGGGGACAACAAGTCGGCCTGTGGCAAAAGGTTCAGTGGACAAATGTCAACCAATTCAAGCTGGGGTGGGAGGAGAAGACAAACAACAGCTGGTGCAACAATCTATTGGTTCTGGAAGGATTTATTGTTTGTTTTAACTCATTAAATACCACCCATACTCAGGAAGGTGGTAACCCTTACACAAACCCTTTCTGCTAAGTGCTCCATTGTGTCCAATACTGTTGATGAAGCCTCCTTCCCCAAGTGCTTGACATGCAACAATATTATTATTTGAAGCACAAATTAGGAAATCACTACACTCAACAATCAGCTGTCAAAAAATTCTGATAATTGGTACTCACTGCCAGCGTCAGGTATGATGGTGCTGAGCGCCACATTCACAATGAATGGCGAGCACAGAACGACCAAAGCACATGGGAATACAGAGCACAATGTAGGTCAAACAAGACCAAAGCTAATTTTACACATACAACAAGAATGCTAACTCTTACATCCTTTACACTGACTGCAAAGGAGAAGTCAAAGCAGGAAACTGGAAACTGCAGATGCTGGTTAATACCAAAGATAGTGCTGCATTAACTCAGTGGGTCTGGCAGCATCTCTGGAGAATAAGGATGGATGACGTTTTGGGCAGAGTATGAAGAAGAATCCTGACCCAAAACGTCACACATCCTTTTACTCCAGAGATGCTGCCTGACCTGCTGAGTTACTCCAGCACTATCTTTGGTATTAACCAGCATCTGCAGTTTCCTGTTTCTACGAAAAGGCAAAACAACTGGTGCAAAAGATCAATGATTAAGAGTAAGAAAACAAAATACGAAACAATAGAGGAGAAAATTAAGTGCAAAGGCTGAAATGAGACAGTGCAGCATTTCGGAAGAGAAACAAGACCTCACGAATTAACAGACAATTGAGGTACAGTGCCCTCCATAATGTTTGGAACAAAGACTCATCATTTATTTATATGTACACAATTTGAGATTTGTAATATAAAAAAATCAAAATTGGTTAAAGTGCACATTGTCAGATTAAAGGTCATTTTTATATATTTTGGTTTCACCATGTGGAAATTACAGCAGTGTTTATACATAGTCCCCCTCATTTCAGGGCACCGTAATGTTTGGGACACAGCAATGGCATGTAAACAAAAGTAATCATGTTTAATATTTTGTTGCATATCCTTTGCATGCAGTGACTGCTTGAAGTCTACGATTTTTTTCCTTTAATACAGAGAGAATTCTTCTGTCATCAGCTGTGGCGGTCTTCCTTGGCCTGCCAGTCCCTTTGCGATTAGTAAGCTCACCAGTGCTCTCTTTCATCTTTAGCTTATGCTTGTTTTGGTGGTTAGTCCCCTTCAGTTTTCTCTTCAGCATATTAAAGGTATGCTCAATTGGGTTCAGATCAGGTGATTGACTTGGCCACTCAAGAATTGACCATTTTTTTAGCTATGAATAATTCCTTTGTTGCTTTAGCAGTATGTTTGGGATCATTGTCTTACTGTAGAATTAACCTCCGGCCAATGGGTTTTGAGGCATTTGTTTGAACTTGAGCAATGAGGATGCGCCTATACACTTCAGAATTCATTATGCTACTACCATCAGCAATTGTATCATCAATGAGGATAAGTGAGCCAGTACTTCAGCAGCCATACATGCCCAGGCCATAACACCCCCATCACCGTGTTTCACAGATGATCTGGGGCAGTTCCTTCTCTCCTCCATATTTTGCTCTTGCCATCACTCTGATATAAGTTAATCTTTGTCTCATCTGTCCACAAGACCTTTCTCGAGAACTGTGGTTGCTCTTCTAAGTACTTCTTGGCAAACTGCAACCTGGCCATCCTATTTTTGCGGCTAACCAGTGGTTTGCATCTTGCAAGTGTAGCCTCTGTATTTCTGTTCATGAAGTCTTCTGCGGACACTGGTCATTGACAAATCCACACCTGACTCCTGAAGAGTGTTTCTGATCTGTCGGGCAGGTGTTTGGTGATTTTTCTTTATTATAGAGAGAATTCTTCTGTCATCAGCTGTGGAGGTCTTCCTTGGCCTGCCAGTCCCTTTGTGATTAATAAGCTCACCAGTGCTCTCTTTCTTCTTAATGATGTTCCAAACAGTTGAATTTGGTAAGCCTAAGGTTTGGCTAATGTCTCTAACAGTTTTAATTCTTGTTTCTCAGTCACATAATGGCTTATTTGACTTTCATTGGCACAATTTTGGTCCTCATGTTAATAAACAGCAATAAAAGTTTCCAAAGGTGATGGAAAGACTAGGTGCTGAGAGCTCTCTTATACCTGCATTAGGGAGGCATTTAAACACACCTGAACAATTACAAACACCTATGAAGCCATGTGTCCCAAATATTATGGTGCCCTGAAATGGGGGGGACTATGTATAAACACAGCTGTAATTTCTACAAGTTATAAAAAATACCTTAATAAAATCTGACAATGTGCACTTTAACCACATATGATTTTTTCTATTAAAAATCTCAAACTGTGGAATACAGAGGCAAATAAATAAATGATGGGTCTTTGTCCCAAACATTATGGAGGGCAGTGTAAATCAGATTAAAACAAAAGTCCAATATGGGTTAATTGATTCTGACCCTGTGCTGTTCGTGCAGAGTTTGCTCGTTTCCTGGGTGGATTTTTGCAGCGTGCTCCGATTTCCTCCCACAACAGACACGTGTAGCTTAATTGACTGCTGTAAGTTACCCCTTAGTGCAGTTAAGTGGCAATGGATGAGGAGTTGGACACGTGAAGGAGAATACTGGTAGGATTGCACTGTTGGAAACTGACATTGGCCCAACGGGTCAATTAGTCTCCTCCTGAGATGTCGTAAGTAATAGATGGTCACAGATGGAGGCAGCGTAATATGACAATCAATTCTGCATTTTTAGATAAAATCCTGTACTGTTGAACCACAATTGTAACATTCTCAATTCAAATATCAGTGAGTGTATCTTTGCCATTTAAATATCAATGAACATATTTGTGTGTAAAATTATACAAGTCTCACCAAATAAATTTCTTGCCCCATGCAACTACAAAAAATGTTGACACAAAATGCTGGAGTAACTCAGCGTGATAGGCAGTATTTCTAGGGAGAGGAGGGTTTCGACCCGAAACATCACCCATTCCTTCTCTCCAGAGATGCTGTCTGTCCCGCTGAGTTACTCCAGCATTTTGTGTCTGTCCTTGATTTAAACCAGCATCTGCTGTTGCTTCCGAAACAGAAAGTTTTTGCTGTGATGGTTAGTAATTTGATAAATTATTTCTTTGGAAAAAAATGATACCATAACCAATGAAACAAGATAATTACTCTGATTCACTTCCACGTCCTTAAAACTCGTCATCTCTTTCAGAATAAATATTTGTGTAAAAAAATAAATGAACCTGCACATTCACGACTAATTTGCTTTAAATTCCCTGCAGTTGGCTTGTTTATCTCCAATGTTTAAAGGTCTTTTAGTTCCTTGGTTCTGGTTTAAGGAATATAAATACAAAGCAAAATATAGAGCAAAACCAATACTAACTCCATTTAGGAATTAATCTAGCTGTATTATTTTTCATTTTGCGAAAAGAACTTGCCCTTCCAGCTACAAATATTGGTGGCGTGTATTCATGGATGTAATTTAACAGCACAAATAAGGCCTGTTTATTCACTGTATCTCCAGGCACAAAGAATGGAGGATCATCTAACGTTCATGAACCAGCACATCTACACTATTGAATTTCAATGAATCCACTTTAGGCACTGACTGATATAACTATGGCTCTATCACATCAGGAGGGACCTGGTGCAAGTTACTTCAGATGTTGCTGAAAATCTAATTTTCATATGCTTTAATTTTAAACTTCTTTACTTTCTCTTTCGGGCACGAGGATAGCGGTTACTTCCAATGGTAACATTTCATTTTGATTGGGATAATCTGGTGTTCACAAGCGAGATAATGAAGATCTGTTCACTTTGAACTTAGCCTCAAGTAAATTCAGCAATTTTTAATTAAAAAGTGTTTTCCAAACTTTTTCTCCAGTTCCAATTAATCACAGAGATCGCATATGCCTCCAATCTGTAACATCAAGTACCAACACTGGTAAATATTTCCGATAACAGTGGTAATTTAATAAATCTAGACCAAATTGGAAATGATGTGTTACACAATGGTTTTTAATGTACCATGGAAAGAGAAGAGGATTAAAGTGAACTCCCTGTAGGTTTACGAATAGTTTCAAAGCAATACTCTTTAAATTGAAGGGTTCTTCTTTTCTACACTTTTCTAAATTAATGACATAGAAAAGATAGAATCTGTTGTTTATCAAAAGCAGATGTTTTATGTTACAACTGATGATATAAAAGGATTATTCATGTTGGGAGTGAAGATAGTTGATTAGCCAGTTCATAACTATGGAAAATGCAGATCATGTCTCCAAAAAAGCTGGCTTCCAATCAAGACCGTATGTATTCATAATGTAACAATTCCTCATAAATCTACGAGCTGCCTGACATTAAATGAATCTTTGCAATTCCCCATTCTGGAGGGCTGTGCAGGCTCAGTCATGGAAGACATCAATAGGTTTCTGGAAAACTCTGTGCAGGCTCCAGTCATGGAAACATCAATAGGTTTCTGGACCACTGAGGGAATCAGCGCACTTATTCGAATACAAGATGCCATTAAATCCAGTCATAAAAGCTCAATGCAAATATATCCAAAGCTGGGCAAGAATCCAATGGAACACTGCACAAACAGGGCAGAACATTCAACTCCAGTGCCAAAAGTTTGGATAGAGCCATTAGTAGATCTGTGGAAGCAGTGTTTATGATTTTTAAAAGCAGAAGTAGATCAATCTGTGATAAAGGGGTTGGCGATTACTGGGGACAGAATAGAATGCAGTGTTGATGTTACGATCAGAACAGCCACAATGGTATTAAACGGCAAAGCAGATTCAAGGGAATGAGTGGCTTGCTCCAGTCCGTAATTTGAATGTGTCAATGACTGTTCAGACTAGATGAATAACTGGAAACCCCATCAACAAGGGTAATTTTATCATCTCTCAAATTTGAAAATGCCACTCAAAGCTTTGGGACAAGTTCCATCTTCGGGCTGGGGAAACAGTGGGGCGGAATGGACATTCCTAAATGATTTTCTTTCAAAAAAGATTGGACAGATGAACAGATGTAATTTAAGAAAGCGTTGGTCTTGGCCCTCTGCACCAAAAACTTAATAATGCAAGGAAAATTTGTATTTTGACCTTAATCTAACTATGAACTTAATCTAACAATGAACATTTTAACTCCCTTATGCAAGGCAGGTCAGTAATATAACATATTTTTCATAATAATCATTCAAATTCCTCGAGTATTTGAAACACAGTTGAACTGAAGTATTTGATTTTAGATCTGTAGGAAAGAAATGCAGATGCTGGTTTAAAACAAAGAGACACAAAAAGCTGGAGTAACTCAGCGGGTCAGGAGGTGATGTTTCGAGTCGTGCCCCTTCTTCAGAATGAGAGTCAGGGGAAAGGGAAATTAGAGATATAGAACGAATGGAATATATGCAAAAAGTAACGATGATCAATGAAAGGCTATATCTCTCATTTCCCTTTCCCCTGACCCTCAGTCTGAATATGGATCTCAATCCGAAACAGCACCTACTCCTTTTCTCCAGAGATGCTGTCTGACCCGCTGAGTTACCCCTGATTTTTGTGTCAATCTGGTTTCAGATGCTCAATAAAGCCAATTCCCACCACTCATCAAAACTGAATACTCGTGCTGCACCACCACTCGTGCTGCACCATAGTCATCCCCATCACTACACAAACCCTCAGCCATAGTTTTATCGAGAAGCTCACCTTCCACAACACCAGTTTCATCAGCATGCGTAAAGTACAACTTTTCAGTAAACTATTTTCACTTCGCAATTTAGTTCCAAGCATTGTGACAAAGAAACTAAAATAATGTTTCTTCTGCCTAGAATCGATGAATCTTTGCAATTCCCCATTCTGGAGGGCTGTGCAGGCTCAGTCATGGAAGACATCAATAGGTTTCTGGACACTGAGGGAATCAAAGGATACGGGGATTGGGTAGGACAACGGATTCCAGTAAGAACTTTACCCATAATCTACCCATTACCCACCATCAATTGCTGGCCAGACTCTCAGGTCACAATGGCCTTCTCCTGCTTCTGGTTCTTACACTTGAGAAACCTTCAAATGTCACTTCAAAACCACCGTCCACATAAATGTCCTTCCTTAAGGGCCTGTCCCACTATACGAGTTTACCCAAGTGCGCCCCGAGTTAAAAAAAAAAATCAAACTCGTGGTAAGTATGTAGAATGTACGTAGCGGGTACGTCGGAGCTCAGGAGGACGTCTCTTAGCGGCTCCCAACGCTAACGGCAGGTACTCGGGAAACACGGTAAGCTCGTGAAGTTTTTTTAACATGGTGAAAAATGTCCACGAGAGCCCCGAGTACCTACGAGCGGCTATTACCGTAATTCTCCGTGTTCGAATCAGGGGAAACTCGGGAGAACTCTTGAATTACCTCGTACAGTGGGACAGGCCCTTTACCCTTAATTCCAACCGATGCACTTTTCAGTGCAAAACACCGATATATTTAACTGAATTTAAAAAGTTATGGGAAAGTTGTTTTTCAAATGTTTGAAACTACAGTCACAGATTGGTACAACTATTAAGATTTAAGAAACTTTTAAGAAAACAAAGGAACTCAAGTTGTAAATATTTTAATGCAAGCATAAACATTTCACGATACTTGAAGGATTGCTTGGAATAATGCAATTGGAATAAGCATTGCTACTGGGTACTGGTAAAAGTACAGCAGAGAATTGTAGTCACAGAACGGCACCTCTGCCTTCAGAGATGTTAACCTATAGGGAACCTCACTTTCAAAAAGGAAAAAAAAAAATCATTGAAACCTGCCAAAAAAAGCTTGAAAACATTCACCCTTGGGTACTGGATCACTTACATGACTGAAGTCACTCTCCCATTTATATTGCAAGAGGCTGTTGCTAAGCTGGGACAGTGCCAGCTCAAATTCTGCCAGGAATAAATCAGTGTCACCAGCTGAAGCACATAACTTTGTATCAATTTTCATTGCTATTATTTGAAGTTATAAGGCTAGTAGAAAATGTCTAACGGGCTGGGATCAGCAGTTGCAGTGATGGTGAAAGCGGCAGAGTTTTCTGTCACCATGCCACGCTGCCGACTGTAAGCTCAGGATTTCCAAGCGTGCATAGTTTAATGCGGGAATCCCAATATTGCTGTCAGCTATTCAGTCTTCCTCCACGGGGCGCACAGCTTGCAGCCTTCACTACGTAATCATGGGAATCACCGAGATGACAAAAACAAACTAATCTCATTGTGAATTGCCCTTAAAATGCATTTTGCTTTGTTGTGATATATAGAGTGGAGAACATAGAAAAGCACGGCGTAGGAACTGGCCCTTCGGCCCATAATGTCTGTGCTGAACACGATGTCAAGATAAACTAATCTCTGCCTACACACGATCCCTTCATTCCCTGCGTATCCATGCACCCATCTAAAAGCCTCTTAAACGCCACTATCTTATCAACCTCCACCCACCACCTCGGGCAGTGCATGCTTGGCACCCTCCACCCTCTGTGTGTAAAAAAACAAAACTTGCCCCGCACTTCTCCTTCAAACTTTACCCCTCTTTTTAAAGCTATGCCCTCTAGTTTTTGATATTTAAAGCTATGCCCTCTAGTCTTTGATATTTTCACCTTGGGAAAACGGCTCCAACCGTCACATGAATTGAATGTCACATTGTTATTAACCTGCCAGCATCATGGCCTAAAATACTACATTCGTAAATTCATTTCCCTCGGGTAAAAAAAAATTGCAAAATGTTTTTTTTTGTGTGGAATTTCAGCTTTCAACAAAAGCTCATGTGCAAACTCTAAAATCAATTGAGATATATGTTGAGATTTTTTCTTGATAATTTTCTGACTGATAATTCTTCAATCACAGGTTGTACAGTGACCTTGTTGAGGCCGATGTTGCTCTGCTGAAGGTCTTACAGCAACTGGTGCTGGAGAAATGGAAGTCCGCTCCAGAAATCTAGCCTGTTCCTTACAAGGTGTCTGTACTGTTGAATATATGGTTCAGCTGTTATCAGGCAACCAAACCATCCTTTCAACAACTAGAGAATGGTACTATGCTGCTATATATCTCACTGGAGACCCTTGGACTACCTTTAATAGGACTTAGACAAAAGTGCTGGAGAAACTCAGCGGGTGCGGCAGCATCTATGGAGCGAAGGAAATAGGCTACGTTTCGGGCCGAAACCCTTCTTCAGGACTTTAATAGGACTTTACTAGACTTTGTCTTGCACAAAATATTATTCCTTTTTTTGTGTATCTTTACACAGTGGATGGCTCAATTGTAATCATGTATAGTCTTTCCGCTGACTGGCTAGCATGCAACAAAAGGTTTTCACAGTACCTCCTTACACAAGTGACAATAAACTAAACTGAACTAAAGCTGCTTTGTCCCCAATCAGAAACTACAGACCAATCAATAGCACTAGTTGGGTTCTTGTGGTCACTGACTGCTCCTCAGCAAGAAGTTCTCCAATACTCCATGCTGCACAGGAGCCTCAGTCCCCCTCACTTTCCTTTGCTCTTCCACAATTCAACTGAGTACACATTTCCCCTTTCCCCACCACAGCTCCACTTCGAAATCCTTTATTTTCTCTCTGACTACTTAGTCCTTCAGTAAAACACAAAGTGCTGGAGGAACTCAGCTGGCCAAACAGCATCTGTGGAGGGAACAGACAGGCAGCATTTCGGGTCAGGGCCCTTCTTCAGACCCAAGAGGAGTCCCGGCCTGAAACATCGTCAGTTGATTCCCTCCACAGATGCTGCCTGACACGTTGCGTTCCTCCAGCACTTTACATTCTACTCTAAATTCTAGCATCTGCCGTCTCGAGTCTCTACTACTTCCTTTGTCACTGCCCAATCCACAATGTTACAAAACCTCACACCTCACATAGTTGTATTTTCTTCCACCACACTCACCCAAAATGGCACAGGAGAAACATATTTGTTCACAATTGTACTGGTAGAAATGACCATCACTGTCTTCAAGGAGACCAAGTACCTTCTTCACTTCAAGATAATCTGCAACTGCACTATATGACATTTTAACCAGATAAAGTTGAATAGACTCGGAACAGAACGAGCAGATCAAAACTGGGCATCCATGAGGCTGCGAGGATCAGCAGCAACAATGTACACGGCACAATGTGTAACCTCATGGCTTGATGTGACCCATCATCCATCATGACTATGGAGCCAGGTCATGAACCCTATTTCAATGAGTGCCAGAAGGCACGCAAGAAACATCACCACACACATCCAAAGCTGAGGGACCAAGCCCCCTGAGGCTGCACCTCAGGACTGTGAGAGAGTTAAACAGGGCACACAGTGGGGTGATCTCACAGCCAATTGATCAGAGTGACAATCTGCAGCTCTAACCCATTTGGGTTGTGAATGGTGGCAAATAATTAAAAAGGTGACAGGATAAAATGCCTCTAGAAATTATCCTTACCACCACACATTGGAAGGCAGTGCCCAGTGAACAGGGGAAGCTGAAGCACTGGCAACCATGTTCAGCCAAATGCCTGCTGAGATCTCTATGGTCGCAGAAGCCAGTCTTAGTCCCCCCACACAATATCACAAAGGAGGGGAATGCCAGTGTGATAAAGGAACAGCACGGTTTGGCTCAAGGCACAGCTGGATTGATAGCTCTCACTGGATAGAGGCACAGCCCTGAAGACCAGTGCCCCACAACCAGGCCAGGCCAATCTGTGCCAGGCCAAGCCAAGTGGCTTCGTCATGGTACTGGCATTCACCTAACCATGCACAACGCTCTGTCCTGGTTACAAACGAATGAATTCCAGCTCATTGCTACTCAATCAGTCCACACTCAGTCCTCAGTGATTGAAAATGATGTCAACAGGGATATCAGGTGGATTTTAGTTGAAATGTTCTCACCAATGTCCTGTTTGGCTTTCATCAGCATACACTGCGCCGGATATCATCGCATCCTCGGATCAAAGAACCAAACTCCAGAGATGAGGTGCGTGTGATAGCCCCCCGTCATCATGACAGAATCTAACCAAGCCTGGCACGAAGAATTCCTGGTTTAACTGATCAATGGGCCTCAAGCAAAAACTACGTGAAATCATGCTGTACACCAGAGATGAATGCAGTTGTTGCAGTTGATCACTACAGCCCAACTTCATCATGGCAAGGCTGTGACTACAAGCACAGGTGAGAGCATGTCACACAAGTCATGTCACTCAAAGCCTTTCCATCTTAAATTTGTCAACGGGAAGAATAAGGGCAGCAGGTACCAGGTAAGGATACCACATGCAAGTTCCCTTTCAAGATACATTTCCAAGTCAGGATGATGACATACGTCACTATTCATGCCCCCAGCAGCACTGTGCAAATACCTTTAGCAGAATAACTACTGCAGAAGTTGGCTCACTACCATCCCTAGAAGAGTAATTAGCATCATAAGAACAAGAACAAAAAGCCCTGGATTTTTCCCTAAAAGCCATGTCCTAAAATATGAATATAGAAAACAACAAATTACTAAATTAGCCTCTCCCTGTAGTGTACAACAAACTGCCTGTCTGAAAGCAGTGAGCCCTTTGTTCTTGCCTCTCCCCAATGGCATCTATTGAGATAACATAGTTGCTGGCTTATCAGTGAAAACCCCCCACTATCGAAGCATTTAAACACCAAATGTCAAAATAAGATCACTTCAATTTTAAGCAACTACTCAAAAACTCGAGTTTGAATCAAAATATGAAAAAATTAAAATCTAGAATACTTTAGACTTCAATACAATTTGATACATTGTTACTCAATAACCACAACAATTTGCTGAAACTTGCAGATCTCTATTGGAGGCAGGCTTCACCACTGAAAGGAAGGAAACCCACTGAACTTCACTACCCGGGATTCCCCCACAGCACAATCATTTGTGTAGGTTTTCATTGATTAAAAAAAAATATATATGCTGATATACTCGCAGATCTATATATATATAGACTTCATACTATAAGGATAGGATACCCATATATATTATACTACCCCGGGATATATATATAGCATATATATATATATATATATATATATTCATGCATTCCCTCGAGAGTAATTTGGCAACCACTAAATGCCATGAGATCAAAGCTTCTCTATATTTGTTAAAACATTAAAATACTTGTGCATATTTATTTCTGAATCCCCAGCAGGTCTCTGCCGAACTTGCTTTCCATCACTGACTTCACCGAACCATGATGCAGTTTAGATCAGCACTTCTGCTTTATCTGTAAGCCATTTTCCACCAGTGACTGCCAGGAAAGCCATCAACCAAAAACCCAAACACGTCCACTGAGACAACACTCTTTGGATTTATCCAACGTGACTGCTTCTAATTAAATATCTGCCGTAACAGCTTCCTTTGCACATTCATCTTGTGCTGTAGAGAAGAGATCCCTGCAATTAGGTACCATTGTTCACTTTTTATTTAAACTTCTCCCCCAAAGTTCTGACACAAGACATGTAGACTACTATGATACAGTACTTCCATTAACCCCCTACTGCTTTCACTGGTGTGGCTGTTGTTGTTTATAAAGCTGCTCCATGAAGTAATGATAGTTACAGATGCTTTCTTTGTCCTTACCTTTAGAACCAGGTTAAAAGAATCAATTTCAGGCATATAAAATGTTGAAGAATGCTTAGAAGTATAACTAAGGTTTAACTAAAAGTAATCATCCAACATAAATTTTAGCCACCAACATAATTTCATATAATCATAGTTGGTGGCTAAATTGAGAATTGACAGACAAACATCTTGCTACTGAAGTGTATTCCCCTTTGTAGAATATACCTTTGCAGTACACAGAATGGCCCATTGTTGCAAACAATTGTGAGCTCTTACGTCACCAAGTCAAACATTTTGCAAGGATTTATCCAATGTGTGGATAAATTAAGTTGTGGAGTTGAGGAAGAAATAAAATAACCTCTATTGATAAGAACCTTTTCAAAATAAAATCTGAAGAGACCATTGAATGATTGACAAATAGCTGAGGATGCATATTTATACCATTTAAATCTGTAATTTCCACAAACGTTTTCTGGGCAAGAGCAATTGTACAATTGAGAATCAACATTCCACACATGGAGTCACATTTGAGAAATGATTCTGGGCCGGATTCTGTGCGGGTCAAATCGCAGGCTAGAACCAGCTGGTCCCATGTGGAACCCACTGCACTTCCCACCTCAAGAACAATCAAGTTTGAATCTCCAAACTTTAGGGCTCCTCTCCGCTGGTTACCCTTCCATGGTCTTATGATGTCAGGGTACAGTGCAAACTTGCTCGCGTCTCATCACTCAAACACAAACGAGCATCTGCTGAACCTGCACCAGGCAAGAGCAGCACGCTCGTTGTCATGGATAGGAATCGATTCAAGAAACAAGTGTGCTACTCAACAGGCATTTTTGAAGTAACTAAGTTTAAACTAAATCATTTGTTTCTTTCGTTCTTACATGTAGTGATATCTCAGATATAGTGAAAAACTGTTCTGCATGTTAACCAGACAAATCATACTATACTCAAGTACATGAGGTAGTGCCAAAAAATGTAAACAATGTACAGAATATCATGTTACCGCTTCTGAGCATCATGTTACCTTGCTACTGCAAGGCTGCAACAAGGTAGATTGGATGACCAGAAATTCATCCGTAGCATACAAGAGGTTTTAATTGTTCGGTTTTAACTGTTGTTCATTTGTAAGTTTACGAATGTTTCATATATTAGCAAATGGTTAGGAGTTCCATGGTGTCTTCGTATGTGGCTTTATATGGGAAAGATATTCTCCATTTACATTGTCTAGCCTAACAGAGGAGTTTAGGTGTGCTAAGGTGAGGTTAGAGTTGCAATTATCAGGGAGTAATGATACCTTAGTTAGAAATCTGGTGCTAAGTGTAAACAGAAGGAGGAAGTGGAACTCAAGGCAGGCAGTAGAAGAAGCAAGAACAGCTCAGAGGCAAGGGAAAGGAGGCTTGGGGCTCGGCACAGTGAAACCAGTGTGGAGTAAGGCAGGTCCAACGGAGAGGAGGAAATTGATTGTAGAGCAGGTACGTTGTCAGTGAACCTGCCTGTTATGGTCAGTTAGTCAGTGGATAGTGTATTTAATAGAACTGTCGGTGCCTTGGGAGAACTTAGTGGATGAGACTTGTGAAAGGAAAAGGCTTAGATATGCAGAGTTGGCAGCAGAAGTTCAGCAGCGAGGATGGAGAGCAAGAGTACGTCCTGCAGAGGTGAGTTGTAGAGGTTTCATAGTGAGATCGACCACCTCGCTATTTGGAGTGCCAGGAATTCGTAGACAGAGTTGGTGTCAGACTATAAGAAATGTCAGAGGCAGCAGAGCAAGGCAGTAGGTGGATTTGATGGAGAAAAAAGTGTCAAGAAGGAACTGCAGATGCTGGAAAATTGAAGGTAGACAAAAATGCTGGAGGAACTCAGCGGGTGCAGCAGCATCTATGGAGCGAAGGAAATGGGCAACGTTTCTGGCTGAAGAAGGGTTTTGGCCCAAAACGTTGCCTATTTCCTTCACTCCATCGATGCTGCCGCACCCGCTGAGTTCCTCCAGCATTTTTGTCTACCTAAGAAATAGTGTCAGTTGGGGGCAGAAAGGAAACGTATGACATTCAGTATGTGCATTTCTTTGTAATTGTAGTCTGTGCTAGTGTTAAGTCTTATGCAAGGGCGATATTTGTGGTGTTACCAGTTTAATGTTGGGATAGGATTAGTGGAAGATAGGATGCAGGTGTTTAGAATGTGTTAGAGTGAGCTGATTGACTGCAGCTTCCTTTATTTAGTAGATACAGTACTGGTATTGAGGGGGTTGGTCCGGGGCATCAGAACCAACTGTTGAGCCTGTCCGAGGTGTTGAGGGTCTAACTCAACAAAACACCAATGAAGAAAGGTGCTCACTTGATAACCCCAATGATACACTTGCATCTACAGGATTCGTTTAAAAAAAAAAAGAGAATTAATATGTAGGTAGCTGGGGTTTTTTTTTTTGCATATGGAGTCATTTATTGTAAGTTGGTGTATTTAGTTAGATAATACTTTCGTTTTGGGCTTGGTTTTCTTAGTTGAGCGCTTATCCTGGAGTTGTAGCATGTACTTTGTGTTTTAATTGTAATTCAGGGGGATAGTGCAAGAATGTAGCATTTAGCTACATTTCAGCCATCAATTTGAATTGTTAAAGCAGTACAAGCAGCTGACTGGTTTCTATTTCTAATGTTCTAGTGTTAAGTATTCACAGTGCAACATTTGGTAGCCAGCTAAACCTGAATGGTGGCTAAGCTGCCTGTCAATGTTTATCAGTGCTTCTGTGGCTAGTACATTCTCTGCTTCCACTTCTCCAACATCTCCCATCCCTATCGTACCACAGGCTCTGCTACTTCGAATTGGGGATGCTCCAGGCAACAATTTGAATTAGATAGATCAGGTAAAGGCAAGTCTGTAATGAACACACGGGGCAGCACATTTAACACATTCTGGTCAGAAGGTAGTACTTAACAGTACTTACAGAAGGTAGTATTAATAGCCATAAATATCAGAAATATTTAAAGAGTGTTGAGTAAAGCACAGCTTTGTTTTCTGTTGAGCACATGTTGGTGATGAGTGGCCCATGATGGAGTCACTCCAGGGACCACAGCACCTGACAAGGTGTCAGGGACCAATGCAGTTAAACTTCTGCCATCAGCCCAAATGAGGCTGGACAGGCAGAGATCATTGTTGGCTTCACGACTGTCCCGCCAGTATTTAGATATGATGATCGGAAAGTGCAGTTGGTTAAAGAAAAAAAGTTTGCTCTCCTTCACCACTGAGGTGAGTTTACTCAAGGATATTTTACTTCTTCACTTTTAGTGCTAGTTTTAGTGTGGTTACTCAGAAATACTTGGTCAGTCATCTATGGCCTTAAACAATTGATGTAAACAATGGTTCACACCAATTGTTGAAGGCGATACATGACTGACCAAGTATTCCTGAACAACCACACTTAAACTAGCACTAAAAGGGAAAAGACTTGCCAGCTACTTGCATGCTGAGACAGGACTTTTGTCAAAGTATGACTGAAGGAATGGGAAATTTAATAGATCTGCACTGTAATCATAGTGTCTTTCTTGCTCTCTTTACCAGCAAAGTCATGAAGCAAATTCCTAAACTTAAAATTGCATTCATTGTTCTTTATCTCCCCACATCACCATGTATATCTTTCGTTTCCCTTATCCCTAACCAGTCTGAAGAAGGGTCTGGACCCGAAACGTCACCCTCTCCTCTCCAGAGAAGCTGCCTGTCCCACTGAGTTACTCCAGCTTTTTGTGTCTATCTTCGGTTAAAAAAAATTGAGAGAAGTTTGAGAGAACTTGTACAATTTTTATTCATAAAATGGGATTATGAGTATCACTTTGAACTGCAGCATTTAGTACTGTTTGTGCTTTGCAATTTAAAGGGAAGTCAACATTCATCAACTGCTCTGTGGGCCTGGAGTTACATCGAAGGCAAACAATATACTTTTTTAAAGGAGATAAGAACAAGAGGCTAATTTCATCATTGATAACAGGTGCTTGTTTTTTTTTGGTTTTTTAATCACAGCACCAGTAACTGAATGTAAAGGGCCCATCTTTATGGTAACCAAATGTGCTTTAATCTCAAAGTCTCTCAACTTTGTTCAATGTTTGAATTAAGCAACAAACTAAGTCCATATTCTGGTATCTTTAAACTGTGTGCTGTTTGGTCACAAGTGCAACCATAAAAATTATCATTGCCTGAAAAACATTTTGGTTTATTTTCAGATGGCCACATTTATTTGTACAAATAACAACTTCCTACAGAATAAATTTCAGAGAAAATTCATTGTGGCATTATGAATAACCAATAAATTGGTAATGAGAATTTAAACTGAAAAATAAAAGTTGTTTCAAAGTAACAATCTTTACAAAACATTTCTAGGATGTCAAGGATTATTAAGCAATTAAACCACTGCTCTTTAAACAACTGTTATGAAATAAAACAAAAATCTCTTTCATAAAGGAAGTAAAACTGGCACTAAACAATGAAGCAATGTTCAGTGCAGCTTTGGTCAGGGTCAAATGGGCCAACATATCCTCCAGTACGAAACATATGCTCAAGGAAAATAAGTAAACTTTGAAATCATTGAACTCGTTCATCACAGATCAATTAAACATATTGATTGCTAACCTCTGAGCCTTTAGTCAATAGGATTGAATGTCATTTAGTTTGTACAGGTTATTCGGAGAGGTGAACTTAGTATTTCACCCTGCAGTGAAGTGTTCATTTTAAGCTCATGAATTCAAATCCTTAAACTGAAGAACACCTTATGATAGCTCTGTGGATGAATTGATTGGGACATATAGACTACTATTTCACCACATTTTGCACACTTCAACATTTTTTTTCCTTTCAGCTGAAGGACACCCAAGTGAGATATGAGCTTTTCAATGACACAGGACACACTTGGTGTTGTGAAAAACTGCTGGTCTCACTCTTTTCTTTGCCAGGACTGATGAAAATTATCACGAGGCTGACTGGCTGACTTGATTTTCTTTTTGAATGCTTTCAAAAAACTTTTCTTTTTTTTTTTTAAAAAGCTACATCAACAACAATCCTTAACAAGTTAATAGTCAGTTCATCATCTGAAATAATAAGCCTCAAAGCTGACCAACAAGTTTTGTTCTTTTCTCAGTCCTATATTAATAAATTCGCATCTGGATATTTCTTTGTAGCTTGAAAAGTTCAATAAAAACAAAAAGGTACTTTTTCGGGTTTCTTAGCAATGTATTTAAGAACCTAGATGGAATTTATTCAATTAACAAAAGACAGTGATTATTCATTCTGTGTAACAAAGCCAAGAAAATGTAGGAATGCCAGATACAACTAAGCTCTTTTTGAAACTTTACATAAATGCATTTAACTTGGCAAACAGCTGCTTTTGGTTCTTTATCTGCTAGAATAACGTGGCAATATTTAGATTTAGATAAATGTATTATATAATAGGATATATTTTCATTTTATCTGACTGGAATTGCAGAATGTAGAATTATTCAGTAAGTGATGTTATCTGCTTACTGCAACCATCATAGATATTCAGATAGCCTACAATTCTAGACAGAGTAACAAGCGAAATAAAAATGAATTAAAATTTATGTGGATTGAAATGTACAGGTTAAATAATGTTTCTCTGGTCATAGCTGAGAGCCCTCTAATGCAAGAGAGCTGTTTAAGCATTACCCTGGCACAATGATCTAATCTCTCCCTTGCTAGGGAGATAATGTGACCCCCAGAATGCATAAAGTCACCCAAAAAGCGAACAAAAGCAGCTCTCAAAAACATAGAACCATTCATCGAAGCTAACGACTTGTTCATTATGAGTGATGATGGATAAAGACTTCTCATGCTGAGATGAAATCAAGATTTATATGCATTGCTTCCTCTTGCAACTTGTGGGAAGATCATCATCATTTAATTCTATCTCTGCGGCCAGTGATGGGCATCCAGAGAGCTGGTTATCAAACGGCGCAGTCAGCTGGCAAAATCAAAACGTGCAGTTGGCACATCTGGACTGCAATGCCACAGCTGAGGGTGAACAATGACTCTTGGCAAGTGGCCAAATTGCTTGCAGATGCTAGCAGGTTTGATCCACAGCCACCCTACCGGCATTTTATGTGAATCAGATTTCTAAGAGCTAAATGCTCCTCTGCCATATTTTTTTTTTGCTGCTCTTATCAGCCCCACCGAATGTGGCCTTGAGACAGCTGATCCATGTCCTTTCCCACTTTATCTATTCAAACTTTTAATAAAACTTCACGTTTCATCTCCACAAAGTTAATTTAATCTTTGACAGATTTCACACTCGGAAAGGAAAATTGTTGGGTTTATAATCTGATGGCATTTTGTGGATCAAATGTCAACATCAAACTTTTACACTCGACAACTGTTGTTGGCTTTAAAGCTGACAGCAACCCGAGTAGGTTAGAAACTATTATCAGGCAAGAATAGAGGGGTAGACTTTACACATATCAGTGGGGATAGGGGTCAAGAAAAGAGGGTTCATGTCGCGGCCCTGTTTCCACCAATCTTTCCACCACCACGCACAAGAAGCGCAAGTAGCGCAAGACAGACACCATTGTATGCAGATGCCGAGAAGTGTATTCAGCTCTGGCTGAACATATTCTAATCTTGTGTGTGGATTCGATAAGAAGAAGTGGGGATAAGAGATCAGTTGTGAATTTTGTTTTCTGTTTGATAGTGGGATTTTAAATTTATAGTCCAAGACAAAAGCATATTCAGAATATAAATACCTTAAGTATTCTTGACCGTTTTACATTGGCAGTAATTATTTATTTTTACTAATTTGCAATTGCTTGCAGAAAAATCATAATATCATCAATTTCTGATTTTCACATCCATACTTGTTGTGGACATTAGGATTAAACTGTCGGTTTTTGGTGAACAATTTAGTTTTCCATACGAAGTAGTCTTATTATTGAAAGGTACTCTGGAAATTGTACAAATAGTTACTGTTGAAAGAAAGGTGTCTGAAGAAGGGTCCTGACCCAAAACGTCACCTATCCATGTTCTCCAGAGGTGCTACCTGACCCGCTAAGTTACTCCAGCATTTTGGGTCTTTCTTTGGTAAACCAGCATCTGCAGTTTCTCTTTATTACAGCTCCAAGTCTTAATGCAGAAGGTGTTTTTGGACTCAACACATATTCCTGAAGGTGATCATCCCAAACTGCAGCCAACATGCACTGATGACAGTAACTGAAGGGATGTCCCTGGACTGCATTCACAGGCTCACACCACCAGCACTGCAGTGCTGTGCATTCAGGCCATGCAGAAGTAGTTTAGGAAATGTTGCCGCGCATACTGTACTCTCTCCCTTAGGACCACCCGGTTGCCAGCCATTTCAATTCCGTCCCCATTCCCACATCAACCTGTTAGTCCTTGGCTTCTTCCACTGCCAGAGCGAGACCAACTGCAAACTCAAGGAACAGCACCTCATATTCTACCTTTGTACACTGCAATGAGACAGCATGAGCATTCAATTTCTAATTGGGTACTGATTGGGGATGATCAGCCATGATCACATTGAATGGCGGTGCTGGCTCGAAGGGCCGAATGGCCTACTGCTGCACCTATTGTCTATTGTCTAATTTTAGGTATCCTGCTTTCCTCGGTCTCTCTATCCACCTGGATCTTTCCATGAATACCATCCTTACCTCCATGCCCTTACACTCCCATCGCGCTCAGTATCGCTACTGTTCTGATCGACCCACTCCACCACACCGTATTTGGTCCCAACTGAACATTTTCACATCAGATTCGATCTGCAGACCCTGATCTCTGTTGTTTTCGTCTCCATCCTTCTTGCCTCTCTCCGGTTCCATCCATTAATCCAGCCTTCATCTGGACCCACTTATCGCATGCTAGCTCCTGCCCCAATCTTTCACCTCTTTACTCTGGCCATCTCCCCTCTCATTCTTTGAATCTGAAATGGTCTCAAGTTGGGAAAAGAGGAAGTACAACGAGATCTGGGTGTCCTTGTTCATTAGTCACTGAAAGTAAGCATGCAGGTACAGCAGGCAGTGAAGAAACCTAATGGCATGTTGGCCTTCATATCAAGAAGAGTTGAGTATAGGAGCAAAGAGATCCTTCTGCAGTTGCACAGGGCCCTGGTGAGACCACACTTGGAGTATTGTGTGCAGTTTTGGTCCCCGGATTTGAAGAAGGATATTCTTGCTATTGAGGGAGTGCAGCATAGGTTCACAAGGATAATTCCTGGGATAGCGGGACATTCATATGTTGATAGAATGGAGCGGCTGAGCCGAATCCCCTATTGTCTATTGTCTATAAATCAGAGGAAGGATCTCAACCCAAAACCTCGATAGTACACTTCCCCCCACAGATGCTGCCTGACCCACGGAGTACCTTCAGCAGCAACTGCAATTTTTTGTCAATCTTTTCAACCATATTCGTCTATTCTTTGAAAAATACCTCCAGGGACCACTTTCTCTTAATATCATTTGAAAACCCGTACCAATTAGTCCTGAAACGAACCAACTCAGCTCCCAACATACTAGCTCTTGGCTATGGTTTACTGGAATTGCCGTGATGGATGTTAAAGTAAGCTTGTTTGTCTCTTAATGCACATGCAGACAATCTGCAGTCTGTCTTACAGGAAGAACTTTCAGAAGATTGATGAAATTACTTTCACCGTTGTATCATTTCTTCAAAAAGTCAATGGCACGTTAAAATGAAAGAAAAGATAATTTCATAATCTTTCAGTCACTATTCTGAATACATTGGCTACACATTATTAACAGCTAAAGGAACCAATGCCTGGTTCACCGATGGACTTACTGGAGAATTATTAATCTCATTTTTCATTAACCCTTTTGCCAATTGATCAATGCAAGAGATCTGTACAAGAGTATTAAATAGCACACTCAGTGACCAAATGACTGATAAATGACATAACCAGAGTGCTAGTTGAGGGCAGAATTACATAAGACAGTACAGCACATGAACAGGCCTTTTGGCCCACATTGGCTGTGCCAAACACGATGGCCAGTTAAACCAATCTCCTCTGTCCGCATGTAATTGATACCCCTCTATTCCCTGCATATCCGTGTGCCGATCAAAAAGCCTCTACAATGTCACTAACTTATCTGCTTCCACCACCACCCCCTGGCAGTGCGTTCCAGGCACCCACTAATCTTTGTAAAAAAAAACCGTGCCTCACAAATCTCCTTTAAACTATGTCCCGCTCACCTTAAAGCTAAGCCCTCCAGTCATTGATATTTCCACCCTGAGAAAAAGGTGCTATCTGCTAACACTAAAAACAAAGCTTTTATTCTGTTGGAATTCTGTTTTCTCCCCATGTTTGTTTTATACTTTTTCGAAAATGTTTACCCTCTTTACTTTTAGTATTAAAATCTTAGCTCTGGCAACTTCCTGTAGTACATTTAAGGCTCCAACAATTGCAGTGGGGAAAACATACAAGTGGTAATCAAGTTTGCCCTTCTCCACTCACCAGTGGATGTTGGTACCGGCCGAGCAAACACCAGAAAGTTCAGAGCTTCCCACAGTGAGGTGGATGTCCTGAACTTGCTCGCCGAGTTCTGTCTCTATCCTGGTTACACTCCAAGGTTGCAGTACAAACTATGCACATTAGTTAGAGTCATAAAGTTATACAGCACAGAAACAGACCCCATGGTTCAACTTGCCCATGCTGATCAAAACGCCCCGTCCCACGTTTGGCCGATATTCCACTTAACCTTTCCTATCCATATAGCTGTATAAATACCTTTTAAATGTTATAGTAACTGCCTCAACAACCTCCTCCGCAGCTCGTTCCATATAGCCACCATGCCTCTGTGTGAAAAAGTTAACCCTCAAGTTCCTATTAAATCGTTTCCCCTCTAACCTATGTCCTCTGGTTTGAATCCCCTGGTCTGGACAAAAGAGCAGGTGTTTTGGGGGCAGCGGGTGTTTGCCATGTCTTTGCCGGGGAAGGAGACTGGTGTGAGCCAGGCAAGCACCAGAAAGTTCAGCGTTCCTCCACCCAAGAGGATGTCCTGAACATTATAGGGGAGCTCTAGTCTGAGTCCAGGCTTTGCTCCATGGGGACATGGAAAGCTGCCCACAAACCTGCACAGCAAACCTGATCCCATTTACATGAAAATCATGGAACAGCTCTGCAGCACGTGGTAAATAATATCGCTGACATTTCAATGCTTCACAATAGCGTTATCATAGCCAAGCCACACGAGGGCATAAGCCAAGTATTTAAATTTGAGCATTTTTGGCAAGGTACAAAAGGGCATACTGTATATTATATGCAAATACGTGCATCACTCATGTACAACATTATTTTCCATCTATTGTTGACGAGGGGTTAGACGTTGGAGGGGGTTCGAAAATGGAGGATTAAGAGAGGCGGTGCACAAGTAGAGATAACGGTCGGGCATGAATGAGAACATTTTATGTCAATACATTGCGAGTCAGAGAATCTGTTATTGCCACAGTGCCAAGTTGGATGGGGTTGAATGAGATAGAGGGAAAAAATGGAAACTTCTCCATGGTTAATTGCCTTTCAGTGACCACTTCTGGAGACTTAATGCAAAGCTTCGCTCAAGATAGTTATCCAGTCTCATATGGGATTTTGCCTGTTTTGTCCACAATACATTTAGTGCTAATATTCAACTTTGTTGCAGTTCTGCAACTATCAAACACTGTCCATCAATGGCGCACACCTTAATTTCAACCAGATCGCCTGCAGCCTTCTAGACATTGAATTGAGCTTCCAACCACACATCTTCACCATTAACGATGCGCTATTTCCCTTTCCAAATATCAGCCATGCCTTGGCCATTAGGCCTAGCCCGCATATTTGCGTTTGATGGTGCTGTAGCTCTCAGGCCCCCAATGACATGCAAATACAATTATTTTCCTCTTAACTCTCCATGACTATTCACAGAGGCCTCCTTCAGTCTGACATACCACTAACTACACTCCTCCAGTTTACACCTCTGTGCATTGGCCATTCCCTTAGCTGTGTGTTTCAGTTGTGCTCTGAGCCATCTAGGTTGCAAGTTCTTGAACTCTACACTTTTGCAAGTCACCCTTGAGAACTTACCTCATTGATAAAAAGCATTTGGTCAGCTATTCTAAGATTACGGTTGACTTAGATCCATTTTATATTTGATTACGCTTACGCGAAGAATATTTCCTACGTTAAAGATTTAGGCGACCTGTCATGTATTTAGCACATCTCATTATTGATGACTTTGCCACCATTCCTTTTCACAGATTCTACTTTCAAATAACAGCTCAGTCAACATGCAGACCCTGTTCCTTTGAATCATCTCCCAAGTAAGGATTAGCAAAGAATGAAAGAAGTGGAAAATAAAATTTGGGATAAAAATATCAACCACTGAATAGAATATCCGATGGATATACTGTGACATGCCTCAAGTGCTTCCGTGTACAGAACGTAGAATGAAGCGGTATTTTACTACGATTAGAAATAATTGCCTTTTCCCACCAGTTACTTTCCTTAAGAATATATTTTTACATCACCCTTTGCAATTCAAGACACAATGATTTTACGAAAATTATTTTAAGATTTTACCTGCCCAACATAGCAGACATGATGGCATTGAAAGGCAGAGCAGGTTTAACAGGCGGCTTGGGTTTAGATTTCTCATAGTCACCTGTATCAAGGCATTTTGAAAAGCTTTGTTTTCTGCTTGCTATCCAATCAGATCAAATAATATTGAACATAAATACAATCAAGTCAAACTCAAGTATAATGGGTAGAGCAAAGGGAAGGAACAGAGTGCAGAATATAGTTCTCAGCATTGTAGTGCATCAGTTCCATAGACAAAGTCCAATGTCCACAATGGGGTAGAAGGGAATCAGACAGTACCCTAACGGTCAGAAGGACTGTCAGAAGACTGGCAACAGAGGGGAAGGAGGTTTTCCGATTGTGGTGGTGCACACTTTCAAGGTTCTGTCCCTCTTACCTGACGTGAGCAGGGAGAAGGAGGAATGACGGGGTGGGGGACTTTGAATAAGTTGGTTGCTTTTCCAAGGCAGTGTGATATACAGAAGGAGTTAATGGTGGAGTCTGGTCTGTGTGATGGACTGAGCGACATCTACAACTCTTTGCCAGTTCTTGCGGTCTTGGGCATCAAACCAACTGTGGTGCACAGTATGCTTTCTATGGTGCATCTGTAGAAGTTTGTAAGAGACACGGTCAACTCCTGCTCCTATTTCGATGTAACCTTATTCTCATTCTGAGGCAATTCAATGACCGTGCTCCTTTTTGAGACAGGATAATTTAAAAAAAGACAAGATGCTGGAGTAACTTTTCGGGTCAGGACCCTTCTTCAAACTAAAACGTCATCTATCCATGTTCTCCAGGGATGCCATGTGACCTGCTGAGTTGCTCCAGCACGTTGTGTCTTATTTTGTAAACCAGCATTTGCAGTTCCTTGTTTATTGGGTAATGTAAAGGTTTTTGCCATTGGAAGGAATCAGCTTTTGGTTACGCCAAAAAACGAGATGCAAATGAAGCCCACTAGATCAGCAGGAAAGAACATTTAAAAATGGGGTCCTCAGCAAGAAAATAGAGTCACATTAACAATAACTAAAAAAAGAGGAAATGCAGGTGTCAGCATTCTGGAAGGAACAACAAAATGCCAGAAGCATTCCAGAGTTAAGGGCCTGTCCCACTTTCACAACCTTTTTTACTCGTGGACATTCTTCATCAGGCTAGAAAAACTCCCTGACCTACTTGATGCCACGAGTACCTACGACTAGCATCACGACCTACCTGGGGCCTCGTGACGACCAGGCTGTGAGTACGAGTCAAGGGCAAACTCAGCAGAGGTCGTGAAAGTGGGTGGGATAGGCCCTTTAAGGCGGCATTTACGGGAAGACTTGCAAAGTTGCCTCAATTTCCCTTTCCAAGGATATTGCCTGACCTGCTGAATTTTTACAATATTTTCTGTTTTAATTAAATTGAATAAAGAATGAGGGGAAGAGAACAAAGTAATTTTTCCAATATTTTATGCACAATCATTATAATGCAAGTTTGTGTTTTGGGTTAATGCTGATACTTTTGGGTCAATGCATTACATTTTTCTTTACATCAATGAATTTGCTTAACACTTACAAATATGGACAAATCAAAAATCTGTACTGATGAACAAACTGAATGCTGTTGCATTCTAGTAATGTAGACCCCTCTACCTTCATGATCTAAACCTATCTAAAATGTTGCAAAATTATAACTGCTGATGCACGAGTCACAATTTACATAACAACAATCAAATCACATTATGTACAGCTCATTTTTTTAATTCTTGGTTTTTGATTTTTACCTGCAGCCTTTTGTGAACCTTTTCTTCGTTTTAGAGCCTTCTGTAGTATCTCCTTCATCGTGACATTCATGCTGTCAACTTGAATAAGTGAGAATCCACTCTGTGGGGCATTACTGCAAGAGGAACAAGCATTTCAATTAAGAAAATTTGAAACACCAGTTTAATTATTTCAAGTTTACACTGCATCAAGATCTGGATTAAAGAATTTCAGATGGTTGACATCGTTCTGTGAAATGTCAAGACATTTCACCATTAAACTCACCCAAAAAAAATCATCAATGTGGGCATCGGAATTAATTACAGAATTAAGCCCAGCTTGATCTGAAGCAACTTATAAAATAACAGGTAGGGTGAATTTTTATAATAAAGCAGTCTTCATTATACTGCAGGAAAGCATTATTATTTTCTAATAAAACAAATCTTTCATTCACATAAACACATTCAAGTTGAACATTTCCAGTAGTTTTCCACAAAATAAATTTATGATATACAAGTAAAAAACATCCTCCACAAACAACAAGGTCCATATTCTACAAGGAATTTTCAGACATCTGGCTAAATAAACAAACACTGACAGTCACATTGAGCCAATGTTTTCTCCCCAGAAGAAATTCATTTATCTTTTGGTTCAGCATCTGATTAGATGCTATTCTATGAAATACAATACAGATTTTAAGTAACAAAGGCACCAAGTATATTTGTTATTTAACTATTAGATTGTAATAGTCTATTTTAAACTCGGTGTCAAAAAAGCTGTTATGGACTAAGGAGAGCTAAAACACCAATCTTTACTCATGTCACAATTCATGTCACGATCAGCAACTTTTTAGTACCAATTCCCTCTCCCTCTGGAATTTAAACAGAACGAGTCTGAGAATTTGCCAGATCAGCTATTCTTGACATCCGATGAAGATTGTAACATTTTTCTGCTTCAGATATGGATACATCTCAAATCCATCTGAAGGTCTTGCAAAGAACTCCATCACCAGATATTAAACTTCCAAATCCACATTCTTAAAAGAAATGCGTCAGCTTGACAGTAATCCTCTACCATAACAAAGTATCAGGGCAGAAATATGCCCAAAGTCATTTTTCTTGTGATTTGTATATTTAAATTGAGAGCAAGCGACTTCTTGCTTGTCTGAATGCAATAGTTTGTTTGCTGATTTTGGTCTAATTTACGGAACTCAGAAGGTAAGCATATCAACACCGAATTGTTTAAATATAAACAGAATTTAAGTGTCATTTCAAAATATTTTACTCCTTGGAGGGAGGCTGGTTATAAATGTTGCAACTTTTCATTAACCGACAAAAAGCCTGCAGAGGTAACAATGAACTTGGGGATAAAACTTGGCATCGTGTTTAGCCCGGGCATTGTAGGCCGAAGGGCCTGTTTCTGTACTCACTTATGTTCTCCGTTAAAACCGAAATCTAGCAAATCCCAAGGATCTAGCAAGGACCTTGACACCTCCCTCACTTCGTGTAGGAAAGAACTGCAGATACTGGCTTAAATTGAAGGTAGACACAAAATGCTGGAGTAACTCGGGTCCAGACCCTTCTTCAGACAGATTCAGGGTCTCGACCCGAAAAGTCACCTATTCCTTCTCTCCACAGATGCTGCCTGTCCCGCTGAGTGACTTCAGCATTGTGTCTACTTCCCTCACTTTTTTGTTTATGTACTTATGAACTGAACTGTTTAAACATAAATAGAATAAATTGTCATTTCAAAATATTTTACTCATTGGAGGGAGGCTGGTTACAAATGTTGCAACTTTCATTAACCATCACAAAAGCCTGTTGCGATAGTGAGAATAAAGGACATTTTTAAAAACCTGCTTGGAGGTTGTGTTAAAGCTGAAATGTTGATTTTGAATTGGTCAGAGAAAGCTTCCAAATGGCCTTTGCCTGTGATTTTAAAACCTTTCCTTTCACCATTTTGCTGCTAATTCCAGGCATGGCTTTAAGTTCTACTATCAACACCTACAAGATGTAATAAGTCGTCAGCAACGTTGCAAAGTGAACCCGAGCCAGGGACCATCACCAGCTTAAACCAACAGGAAGTCAGTGAACAGCACATTCGTAACCAGCTTGCTGAGCGCGAGCAAAAGAATCCTCGAGCTTTTGCCAATATGTTGGGCTGGTTTACCGTGGTCAAATCCTTCCCACCAAGCAGCCGGCTGAGAACTGTCAAACTAATCATACATTACACTCTGTCACCGAACCCATGCTGAACCACAGCCATCACTTACATCAATATCTGGAGCAGGTCCCAGACTGCTCAGTGCAGACAGCTTTGCAAGCCAAACCACCGTCAGAATTCTCCTTTCAGTTACACAAGGAATACCAAGATGATCATTTTTAAATTTCACTTAACATTGAAGGATTCGATTTAAAAAAAAAAATGTATTTGGTAAACTTTTCTTTACCAAGTTCTTGGAGACAGGAGAAAATGGTGTATTAACAGATCGCAAACTGCAGTTAAACACCTTGGTTTTAATCTGACACCTACCTACCAAAGCTACAGATATGAATATTACTGCTAATTTCATGTGAGGAAATACAGATGGTTCAGTTTCAGCTTTTCATCCCTGTAAATTTATAAAATGTGCCGTTCCAAAATGAATTCTACAAACAAATTCCGATGGCACTTAAGCACTTACATTATAAAATGCACAGTACCAAGGAAGTCTTCCTAATGCTATCATTCACATTTGTCAACATAAAGACAGGGACTATGGAATTTTTACTGTAATATTAGAATATGGCTGTTAGTTAACTTTCCTCTCTCATCTATCAGAGCAATTGCACCCAACACAACAATCCCATCCGGAAGTGAAACTACACGTGCCCTAATGTTTAAAACACAGAGTCAGGAATCAGAACATCACCCAGGTCCTTTGCTTCCAGCCACTTTAATCTTGCAGCCATGAATCTCTGAAAATAATAAACCCACTGCAACATTACAAGAAATAATTGTGAACATAAATATTTTCATCAGCTGTCTATTAATGACATCTGATATCTACAAATGAATGTGAGGAGGTAACCCAAATACAGGGTTCAGTTGACAGCTGCTTCTGAGCTTATGAGATCATCGGCACCCCATAATTTGATTACTTATGAGCTGCACTCATTGTTTTATGGATTATGACATCCCTAATTGCAAATACTTCCTGCTGGCTGACTAGCAACACTCGATGACAGGAACATTTTCAGCATCAAGGCTCATGCACTGAATATTTGTCATGATCCTATTATTCAAGGCTACTTGCATTAATACTTATAATACATGCACAGATGATCACAGGTTGGGTTGCAACTGATTCCAGCTGATTGCAGAAGTTATTTCACCATGATTGAAGACCCATGTGGTTTATATAGTGTACAAACTAGCAGTGTATTCAAGTTGCAGGGCCTCACAAGCAGATTCTTATCCGAAAAGTGGAACAGGCAAGATTGTGAGCAAAGAATACTGAAGCCTCAGTGTGTTCCACAGGACAATGGGAGGTAGGTTAAGATCAAACTCTCTCACACTTAAACCACGGTGTAATGGAGAGAAGTTATGTCCACACAGATAATTGTGGATGCTACTTTGGTGAAACCAGAAAATGTTGTGCAACTAACGAGGGGGGGGGGGGGGGGGGGGGGGGGGGGGGGGGGCTCAGGGTTGAAACAAATTCCAGAGAAATAGTTAAATAGTTTGATTAAAACAATGATTTAATTGAAATTGTATCACATTTAACAGACAGCAATGTGTGGGTCAATGCATCGGTCGTGTTGGGCACAGCTAGCGCCTCACTGCTTTGTGTGGGACGGTGGCTTTTGTGTTTTTGGTGGCGGGAGACAAAAGAATATTGATAAGCTCACCAAGAAACTTCGCATTTTGTTTGAATTATGCCGCTTCATCTTTCATTTCCACAGAAACTAATGAAGCAGAGAGCTGGGGCCCAGACTGAAAGAATACGCGGTACTCCTGCAATGGGTATTAGGCAGCGTTGTTGCTCATATCCAAAAATATCTGATGTTCAGCCATTCAGAATCCCACTTGGTGTTCCGATTAAAACTCTGCTGCGGGGGAAGTGGTGAAGGGTAACCATCAGGGGGTCAAAATAACTGACCTTGGGAAGAGATATTCCCGATCCGGGGGTTTTCTATCACACATGAAACCGCCATATCTATTGGTTGGCTTTGAGTTGATGTTGTATTATCACAGGTTTACGCATCTTATTTTTACATATGGGCAATATCACAGGATTAAAGTGGCTGAGTTTAAAAATAAACTCAATGGAACACTATTTAAGCAGCTGGAACGTGGTCTGTCTGGGGAACACCGTTGCACAGGTCTTCATTCTAACGTCGCATTCAGGCATTCATTACAGTTATTGATCCCTACATTTAATTCCAAGCTTCATTAACTGCACCCATTTGCGGTCTTCGAAACAGCCCGGACACACCAGGACATCACATGCCAGAAAACATGGCTCAGGCGAAGAACATCCAGATCGTAAGGCTAACGCAGATTTTTTTTAAAGTGCTCATCTTCTATGGACATTACTGACAAATAGTGTGGTGCAGGAATAAAGAATTACCCTCTGTATTTTTTCATTAGACTTTTCTTTTGTAACCGAATACATAAATCCATTGTGGCACAATGTTATATGTATCATCTTGTTACACCTGCAGACGTTTCATAAAAAGGCTGCCATGTCTCTGCAGTCAGAAATGATAAGTGAACCACCCGTGAATGTTAATGATAGTGATCATTCTGAGGTAACTGTGCTCTCCATCTTCCTCTACAGCTTCTGCAGCAGATAAAGGGTGGCAGGGTTTATTGGAGGAAAATGAAAATAACATAGAAGGGAATAGCCACAAAATGCAACAAAAAAAGTTCTGATTATAGTAAGACTATATGAAGGATCGCGTTGTCAACGTTAAAAATAAAAATGTAAAGCTGCCCATCTGTTAAAATTAACTGGATATTACAATGTTTAAATATGGAAAAAGGATGAACTATTAACATACCCATCTTGGTTTTTTTTTTAATAAACTTGCAAATCTAACGTTCCTTGATATTAAATTTTCTTGTCACTATGAAGCTTTCTCACCCCCTTGGAATGCAACCTCTGACACGAGATTCATTGCGTTGAATTGTTTATCCATTGGGAGGCAGTCCTGAGTTGATTGAATAGAACTGTATTTTGCAGTGCAAGCCTGTGAAACTCTCACCCCCCCCCAGAAACTAGGGAATGAATAACCAGAAGCAGAAAAAGTAACAATAAAAAAAGTCCTTATACAACCAAAGATGTTGAATAAAGGTTCATAATTTGAGCTCAGTGTTGTGTACAGTTCAAGAGCGATTATTAATATATTGTTTTTCTTGTTTATTATATATTTTCTGCAAGTAAGAATTACATTGTTGGTTCATAAGACAATTAAACACTTTGACATATAAATTTTAGGGCATTGTTGCCATTCTAGTTACCATTGGTTATGATAATGTTTTAGAACATTCATCAGCATTCTGTTAATTTAGTTATTTCTAGATTCTTCCTTTTATTTAGATCATTTGATCGTACCGTGCATTGCACTCTTAAGGTTATGTTAATTGTTTAATGCAGAAAATGACCAAAGGACACTGGTTAGCTGTGATAATAAAGACATAAGAAATAGACGCAGCAATTGTCTATCCAGTCCTTTGAATTTGTTCCACCATTAAAATCGCAGCTGATCTTCTACCTCTGTGGTCTATCACAACACTGCCTTCACAATCCTCTATTCCCCAAATGTCCAGAAATCTATTGATATCTATTTTGAATGAACATAATAACTAAACCTTCAGTCCTCTGATGAAGGAAGTTCCTAAAGTTTACCATTCTCTGTATCAACAAATCTGTCATCATCTCAGTCCTAAATGACCTGTCCCTTGTTTGGAACTGTGCCTCAATCTGTCACTCTTCAGTCTGGAGCGGGGGAGCGGGGAGCGGGGGAATGTCCGTGCATTTACTCTGCCAAGCTCTTAATAATTTTCTACTTTCACAAAATCTTTTCTCATTCTTCTGAACTCTCGAGAATATAACCCCACAGTACCAAATTTCTCTTCATACAACAAATCCACCATCCTTGGAACCAGTCCAGGGAACCATTCCAACAATCCTTCTATGCCAAGTACATCCTTACTTTAGTTAAGGAGACCAAAACGACACAATACTCCGGGTATGGCCTCATCATACAATTGCAACGAGAATTACTTGCTTGTGAATTCAAATCCTCTTGTAATAACGGCTAATGTACCACTTGTCCTCCTAATTGCTTATGCAGCTGCATTTTGGCATTTAGCGACCCGTGTACAAGCACACCTAGAACACCAGCACTATCCAAATTCTCACCATTGAACAAATACTCTGCCTTTCTGTTGTGTACTGAAGCAGATAACCTCTCAGTGTTCCACATTGCAGCGCATGTGCCAAGATCTCACCCACTCAGTTTGCCTTCATTGCCTTACATCTCCCCTGTGCTCACAGTCCAACTTCGTTTAGTGTTGTCAGCCAACATTGAAGTCTGACATTTGGCCCCTGGACGATTCAATGGCACAGTTTGTAAAATGCTGGTGCTTGTGCCCCAATGGCTGCAGTACCCCACCAGCTACTGCTCACCAACTCGACAACAATCCCCGAATTTCCACTTTTGGATTTCTGCTCAAAGACCAATTTTCAATCCAAGCCACCAATTTCAAATGATCAAACCTCATGCATATGACCATATCAAGCAACTTAACGATATCCAAGTCTACTATCCCCACTAGCACTCCCTTAAAGTTCAGAGTCACACAGCATGGAAACGGGTCCTTTGGACCACCAAACTCAGGCCGACCATCTATCACCCAGTCACACTAGCTCTTCATCATCCCACTTCTCCACACACTCGGGGACAATTAACCTACAAACACACACACGTCATTGGGATGTGGCAGGAAACCAGGGCACCAGGAGGAAAGCCATGTGATCACAGGGAGAAAGTGCAATCTGCAGACAGCACCTGAGGTCAGGGTCAAACCAGGATCTCTGGCCCCGTGAGGCACCAGCTCTACCAGCTGCACACTCTGCCGCCAATATCAACTCTATTTGTCACAGCCTCAACTTCAGAAGATTCATCCAACATAATTTTCCTTTTAAAAATGTATGTTGGATCCATCCATTATTCTCGTCAATGTCTTTTGCAATTCCATCCTTCAAATCATGAATAAATCTAGCATTTTCCCTGCCATTGACGACAGGCTAATAGGTTGGTGGTTCCCCGTTTTCTCTCTCCTTTAATAATGAAGATACTTTTGCAATCTTCCACTCCACTGGAACAAGTCCAGAATCTACAGAACTTTGGAAGGCGATGCAAAATCTTTTGTACTGGTCAAAGATAATATGTGAGGCAGCAAAATACACAGTTATTTCATTGGGGCTTTTTGCTTTAAAAGCAAATTGCAAACAAATCCAACCAAAACTTTTACACCTGAAAAACTTTGAATTAGAACAACAATGAAATGTGCTTCTAGTTTGTAACTGGCTATTGTCACATCCTTGCTAAGTAACAGCACAAACTATTCCCTGATTAGATGTTGTCTTATTAAGGATTTTTAATAATTAAAATCAGATTGCATATGTAAAGATAATGAATGGTCAATATTATTGGGCCACATTGTATAACAATTTGAAAGTGTTCAGATGGCAGATTTCCTTTATTATTTCTGACACCCAATTTGTCCATTCCCTCCATGGATGCTACCTGACCCACTGAGTTCTTACCGCAGTTTGCTTTTTGCTAAGGAGTTCCTGTTTACAGGATATCCAATTGTGAAGAGATAACTTGAAAAGTAGTCGTATTGCTTTTTTCACACTGAAATGCCAGAGCTAAAGTTCAAGTTTGAGGGGATTAATAAATACAATAGAATAAGGGACAGCATTAATTGAAATGAATGGATTCAAGCCCAAATCAAATGTGGTGGGAGAAATAGAGAGGAAGTAAGAAAGACATAAAGGTGTTCAAGTCATTTTGTATTACAATAAATACATTTCCTTGGAAATTCAAGGCTTGAAAGAATGAGAACACCTATTGTAAGACTTAATATCCAGTGTTTGGCAGGCATTACTGTCAGACACACTGTCCGTTTGCTCAACCCAATCAAGCACCCGTTTGCACGACCCCTGCACTTGCCCAGTGTTATTTATGAACACAGTGGTGCCCAATGTTCAGTTTGCTGGTTACATGCTGCCCACAGATGGGTTGCCTCAGTGAATGGTGAAATACATGCCCACACTCCCCAATTTGCAGTTACCTTTGGAAACAATTTGGTCCTCCAGACCATCTCCTGATGGTCAAAACATTGAGTGGGGCAAGGCCCTATTGCTGAAATGCAAGCTCTGCTGCTAAAAATGCTTTGACAACTGGCCAAGTCACATTGCAGACTCGAAGGCTGGCATTGGACTTAGAAGTCCATACATGTCTTTTTTTTTTTTAATTATATTTTTATTTATTAGAAGTACAGTAAATTACAATAGTACAAGCCAGATATGTCTCATTACATTTATTGTACCCCTTCATGTTTAAGCTTTAGGGAAAGGTATAGATAAAGAAAGTAGAGAAAGTGAGAGAAAGAAAGTTGTGTTCGTGTAAAAGAGTGATCAATGAGAAAAAAGACAGAGACCCATTGGTTAGAGAAAATATTTAAGAAATAGACCCTAGAAAAGAAAGGAGGAAAAGGAAAAAAAAGGACACCCCCCCCCCCCCCCCCCCCAAAAAAAAAACAAACCACCAAAGCTCTATTATAAAAAACATGCAAAAGGGATATACCAACTTCCATACATGTCTGCCATACTCAAAAACGTTGATGGCTGCGTTAAAAAAAAAAAAACCCTGGAAAAGTGTAAGTTAAATAATTACAAACATTAAGAAACCAATATAATTAAATGCTTGCTATTTTACAAGAGTACAAGTATTTAAGTTATCTGAAATGTGGCCCTCCCTTTCCACTGGAAATTGTAATGTTAATGAACCCGCAGCAGGGAAAAACTGTTGCAGGATCCATGCCCGAATTTCCCAGTGAAATTACACAGAGTTAACAGCTCACTGCTGGGTCCCAGGTCAGCCCTACCTCTTAATTCAGGATTCTCACATTTATACAAGTAATCTGTGCTGCCTTCATCACTGTCCCCACTGCTTTAACAATGCTCAGATCATACAACTGTCTTACTAAAGTGAGCTTTAGCTCTATATATCAGTTTAATTAAGCAGTAAACAAAGTAATACAGAATTTTTTTTCTAATATTCTTACCATCGTCGCCAACAGTTGGCCTTAATAACCGGCTAAAACTATCCCAATACCAAAGAACAATTATACCCATTCATCAACAGGCACATAGTAGTCTAATGAATAGGAAAACAATTCTGACATCTCAGTCAAGTCCAAGGTCACATAATCAGGCTTAGCTTTCTGCCATCATCCTCCCCAAGGTGTGTTTTGAAAATACCTCAAAGTTACCAGATGGGGTGGTTCATTCTACAAAGTTCATTCATTTTTTTATGCACATTAAGTCCAAAGGCAACACAATTCCCTTGTCACCACTACCACCACCTTTGTGCTTCCCGACTGACTGGTCACAAGAATAAAAAGCATTCTTGAAATGCTCGCTCATTAGTGAACTATCCTAGCAGTGACTTATGATAAAAGCGCACTCATGCCTTCCAGACATCTCACACCTGTTGTCAACCAATTATTTGAAAAACTGTAGGTTTTATTTAGGTTTATTATTGTCACATGTGCTGAGGTACCGTGAAAAGCTTTGTTTTGCATGTGAAAAATTAGTCTTCACAATAACATTCAGATTCACAGTAACTTAAGCTGCAACAAACAATATCCAAGTAAAATGATGGAAATCTGGCTGGGAAGAGAAAGCTGGGTCACTTTGATTTGACCTTTAATTGGCATTATTTTACCCACATATTTTACTCAAATGCTGACTAATGATGTCTTGCCTTTCTTCTTCAGCAATATACATTCTGATTTAGACCCAAATAGGTCAGATTTTTTTCTTCAAAATATACCCCCAGTTTATAGATTTGATCACTAATTAGCTACTTAAGATCAACCATTACACAATCAAGGTTATGGCCCAGAATTTGTTGAGGTTAATTGCGTGATTATCAGTACTCACTGTATCAAAATTTAAATAAATCAATAAGAATTTCTGCAATACACCTGTGCACAATCAAGTACAAAGTCAAGAAGGTATCGTCAGTGTCCTTTTTAAATTCCGGGAGAAATCAGTGAGTGGATGATATCTTCAAATTATCACCCTGTTAATGAGTGATAATGGTGAATGATCCACTGGGCCCTAACACATTGCCTGGTCTTGAAAGTCAATTGTGGGTCCTCGTATACGGACGTAGAGTTCACATATGGGGGGGGGGGGGGGGGGAGAATCGGGAGGCGAGAGGGAGGGGGGAGGGGGGAGGGACACGACACATCCAAGATCAGACATTTAATAGGTATGTGATAGATGTACATCACACATTATTACAGCCAAACTCAGGCAAGGGAAACAGAAGTGTAAAACACACACCTTCAGATTCAGGAACAGTTTCTTCCCAGCTGTTATCAGGCAACTGAACCATTCTTTCAACAACCAGAGAGCAGGCCTGAGCTACTATCTACATCATTGGAGATCCTCAAACTATGTTTAATCGGACTTTACTAGACTTTATCTTGCATTAAATGTCATTCCTTTTATCATGTACTGGTGGATTGACTGAGTAATTCAGCGGGACAGGCAGCATCTCTGGAGAGAAGGAATGGGCGAAGTTTCAGGTCTAGACCCTTGTTCAGACCGATGTCAGGGGAGTAGCGGGACAAAGATCGAATGTAGTCAGGGACAGTAAGACTGGTGGGAGAACTGGGAAGGGGGAGGGGATGGCGAGAGAGGCAAAGCAAGGGAAGTTAGAGAAGTCAATGTTCATACCACTGAGGTGTAAACTATCTAAGTGAAATATGAGGTGCTGTTCCTCCAATTTGCGCTGGGCCTCACTCTGAGAATGGAGGAAGCCCGACAGAAAAGTCAGATTGGGAATGGGAGGGGGAGTTGAAGTGCTGAGCAACCCGGTTGCTCTCATTACCAATCTGACCTTTCTGTCCTCGGTTTTATGATGTAGCTTTAAGGCAAGTTTAAAGGAGACGTGCGGGGAAATTTGTTTTATACAGAGGGGGGTGAGTGCTTGGAACACAATGCCGGGGTTGGTGATTGAGGTAGATACGATAGTGGCATTTAAGAGACTTTTGGATAGGCACATGGATATGCAGGGAATGGAAGGATATGGTTTATGTGCAAGCAGATAAGAGTTGGTCATGGCACCATGTTCAGCACAGACATTGTGGGCCAAAGGGCCAGTTCTTGTGCAGTACCGTTCTATATTCTATATAGAAATAGAATAAACGCAAGCCTTGCATAGAAATGAAACGGCCAATTCCAATTATACGCTCAACGTTCCATGCATGCATAACAAAAGGCAAACGTTTTACATCTGGCCCATGGCATAAATGAACAATCTATTTCCATCTAAAAAGTTATCAATTTACATTTTAAGTTGTCATAATTTAATATAATTATAGCAATTGCCTACTACTTTCATTCGTATTTTAAGCCAATTCTACTCTCCCTCCTAGGAATAAACTAGAGAACCCACAGCACCTCCAGCCAGCACTGCAATCAGGATGGAAAATGCAGTTACAACGACCCTTTAAATAGTTAGATGAAAGGAGAAAACAACCAGTTAAGACACATTTCATCAGGAATATCTATACCTTATTCAATTCACTTCCCCCTGCAAAATGGACTGGTTTTAAACAAAGCTCTCAATGCACTAATGATGGCATACAGGAGCCAAGTAACTGCCCTCAGACTGTTCCTTAAAAGCACTGCTGCATTACTTTGCCAAAGTCCACAGAACTTGCCAAATTTGGTCATGCCTGCTTAGCTTGCTCGACTGATTGTGCCAGAAAAGAAAATAAGACACAGATGTATTTGAGCTCTTTGTGGTGCCAGTAAAAGACAGTTAATGGCTTTATCTCAACCCTCCCCTCCAGCTGGGCACAGGTGGAGGATAATGAGGGCTCTCTCCCTATTCAAACTCAATTATTTACCAGTCATGATAACCAACATCTTGCACAGACAACCACATTAAGCTCGGCATCAAACACACACCAAGAACTATTTCCTCTGACAAGCACTGAGCTTTGCTTACAAACTCAAGTGGGTAATAGTTTTCATTGGCACAAATTTAACTCTTGACATTTTCCCCAATGGTTTCTGTTGAAATGCCAATTCAGAAATAGTCTGACGTGAATATTTAAGATTCATCACATAATCCTGCCTTTCCCAATTGGATTGTTAAAGGAGCCAACTTAGTCACCCGATTTTTCTTATTCGTGGCTCCGCCAATATGAAGTAAAATGATGCCTACACATCTGGCAGTTTCAGAACAGTGATAATGGATTCCATGGGGAGAAGTATATAATTGAGCTAGGTTTATTTGGAATTAGATGCCATGGAGTATATCAGGAGTAAAACAAAGATTTGAAAAGGCATAGTGAACCTAGAACAAAAATTTGAAAGAAAGGTATAAATAAAAAGCAAACTAGGTCCTCCCTGTGTACAAAGTATAAATATACATAGACCAAGATCCAAGTTAGTTCATAAATTTCTGTACATTGGACACATTAAAATTATAATCTTACCATTTTCCTTTAATCAGCACAAATAATATCATCTCAGCTCTACAATTGCCCGATCACTATGTTTTAAATGCGTAACTGTGTCGCACCGTTACGGAATTTATTACATTGGTTACAAATGTAAAATTACTCAAAATCATGTTGGTTTCGTTTTTGGGATCATGTTGCAAATTAACTGACGGGTGGTCACTCATAAAACTTGTGTATGTGCTTATAATCACTTCATCTAACAGACTAAACTGAGATGATTTTAAGTCATTTAACATTTTGCAATCAGTGAACTAAATTCTGTTAGGGTGCTGGACAAAACCATTTAGAATTACAGCATTACAGAACTTGGGTCCAACTCGCAAAAGAATTGTTAACAAGGATCAATATAACTAAATAAGTCATCTCTTTGATGATCTGCCTCAACAATATGAAGGTACTGCATCAGACCAAGTGCTCTCAAGATCAAGAGAGATGCTTACTCAAAGTAGAGCTTGCAGTCTCCTTCCTTTTCCATAATGGAGTCACACAATTGCCTACCAGTCAAACACTGACAAATACACCCACCCAACTGGTTTCAAACACCACTACATGCTATCAACCTAATATTTCACGACTAAAGTCTACCACTGGAGTACCCCCAGCAATATCTCCTGTTGTGCCTCTGCGCAATTCCTTCAGTAACTTGGCAATCATTCAGAATGTTTTCCCCATTTCCACCCCAACTATCAGCAGCTTTCTTCAAAAATTCATCCTTGGTTACAGATCCACCAGTGACCACTTCCCTCTTTTTCCATCTTGCCTGGTCTGCAGTTTCCCCCCCCCCCCCATCCCAGTCTCTTAGAACTTCAGCCAAATGACTTTAGCTGTTCATATTTTCTTTCACAAAAGACCATTGTGTAAATAAACAAAAGCAGTCTCAATGAACTTAATAGAAATTCATCATGGACTGGACATTACTAAAATACATTACTAAAAACATCTGAAAGATCAGTATCACGGAGTAATTATAGAACAGAAGATGACCATGTGGCCCATCTAGTCCCTGCCAGCTCTGCTGTGCAGCCAATCAGTCCCTTTACACTGCTTTAATCTAAGGCCGTGCACAATTTGTTCTGCCTGTTCAATTTGCTTTCAAAATCTTTAACCGTTTCTCCTTCCACTCTCCTTGGAAGCACTAAGTTCCACGTCATTATCACTCACAACCACCCCGATATCACTTCACCTAAAATCTTAATTCTTTGTTCCTTTGTCCTTGCACCATCAAGTTAAGGGCAACCTCACCTAAACCTACTGTAATCTTGCACATATCTCCTCAACCTTTTTTCTGCTGAGAAAACCACAAGCCTCTACAATTCCTCTTCGCTGAACCATCCATAAATCTCCACAGCTCCATAGATGCTGCTGCACCCGCTGAGTTTCTCCAGCTTTTTTGTGTAACCTTCGATTCTCCAGCATCTGCAGTTCCTTCTTAAACATCCTGAAATCTACTTCTGCACCCTTATAATGGTCTTCACATCCTTCTTTAAGTGTGTGAACATAAATGGACAACTTACTCTGGTAACCATGCCAGAGCTTTTTCTAAATTCAAGAATTTCCCTATTTCATTCCACACCTTGATTTATAAAACAGAACATCCCATGCGTTTTACCAACCAGTTTCTCAAACCAGTTTCTTAAACTGTCAAAGATCTCGGCATACGAATCCCCACATTCCTCTGCTCCAGCACTTTTGAACTGGGCCATTGTCTACATTCCCCCTCACACAGTCCTTGTGTCAAGAATGCATCACATCAGCCCATTTTTACTCTATGCAACGGCCCTTGCACTGACCCTCGTGACCACCCAACAGCATGCAAAACAACCATAATTTGCTGTTTTTAATCCTTCAGCCATTTTACAACAAATCTAACTGATGCTCACCCCAATACTTGATGAAAATCAACTTCACAAACCCGCCTGTTGTAGCACTTTGTCTGATGTTTTCTTAAAATCCACACAGACAATAAATACATCATATACTTACTTCCCTTCAAACCGTTCTGTCAACTTCACCTCTCAGCCCCCCCCCCCCTTAAAAACCCTGGCTTTAAGCCATCCAGAAATAGGCAACTTGCCCATTCTAAAAATAGTCAGCCTTTTTAGTTAATCCTGCCGTTCACATTTCAACCCAATCTCTTCCAAATCAAACACTAGCCGTTAAATATCTCGTCTTGCCCTCGACCAATAATTTCCCACTCTCTTTGCCCCAAATGAACCATAGGTTAAATGCCAGAAGATATATCCAACGGGTCCCTTTTCACAGGTTTCAGAACAAGGAAGGAATATAGAGATTTAAAATAAAAAATTATCAAGTTGGAGCATGTGAATTCTGTTTAATAAAGTGGAAGTTACATTTCATACAAGTAGCACGTCTGGTGATCTGTGTGAACTAATATCAGGACAATGTAGAAAGACATCATTTAGTATGGTAACCAGATTTTGCAGGGCAGGGACATGGATTGATTTGGGGGGGAGCAGAGGGTGCACATATTCCATCTTGGCTTAAACATCCATGTTTTTTTAATATCATTTTTGACAAGAGTACTTCAAATATAACAGAAAACATTTTTGCATGCCCAGATGCTGTGTTTTGGGTTTTATGACCTTAACTTCAAACTCCTCTCTATTTTGCAATGCTCATATCAAATTAAACATGAAAAAGAATAGCCTCATCCTATTTGTCATTTGAAAGTATTATACAGAACATCTGAACAGCATTCTCCAAGTTTCCAGAAAAGTAAAAACCTGAAAAAAAAAATCCCAGACAGTCTCCCCTGCCAAAAAGGAAACCATGTCAGGCTTACTTATTCTAAATCTCTGTTAAGTCCATATGTAAGATTTCTGACTGGAACAACAATCTGGCTTTAGAATAACAAACTATAGTAATACTCAAAAAATGTAAAGGGCAAGAACTTCAACTGGCACACAGCCATATCAAATACTGGTACACAATATAAAGCAGTATCAGCTCAAGGATAGACTTTACAGCTGCAATATGCAATTTGTCAAAGAAAGGAAAAAAATGATCAATAAAAAGACATCAGAATATGGTATGCAGCATATTATTTAATTAATTTGTAGGGAAAAAAGTAAATAAATTGCTGAACAAATATACTGACCCTAGGGCACTAATCAGGCGGTAAACAAACTTCAAGAGCATTTAACAATGTTAACACTGTTTTTGTTAGGTATTCCACAATCTGTACCCTCATAAAACCTGGAAAAATCCATTTATGGAGAAAAATTGAGAAATAAATTTTATCATGGGCACAAATGGCTCTCAGAAGTGATTAAGATGCACAGATTAATCTTATGTATAGATTTATAATCAGTGAAGGGTTAATTATGCGATATATTTCTAGTTATTGAGCATTCATTCCTCCACCAAACTATTTGCTGTGCCAACGGTGCTGTGGTTTATAGTGCATGTTTATCATCAACCTGGTATTTTGAATCAATGTATACGAAAGATCTAATGTGAAATTAAAAGTGACATGAATACTTGGCAATTATACAAAAGCATGACCAACAACAGGGACAAAAATCAAGTGCAGCAAATGTTGATCTTAGTTTTGAGTTTGTAATCAGAGTCAAATTAGAAGGCTCATTTTGATTTCTTGAAGGAACCATGACTGCAGATATTTGTTTAGTTGTCTGCTGATCATTAAATAAACTGCATAGGCTCCTCAGAGAGTTCTCCAATTCTACAGCAACCAACAGTAGTAGTACTAACTAAACATTGCAGAGGAAACGTGCGCAATTATAACTTTTAACAAAATAAAACATTCATTAGTATGGAATTACATAAAACATCCCCAGGTTAAACAAGATTAAAAAAAAAGGGGGGGTATTTAATTGCCTTTTATCGTGTAATTTTTTTTTGTGTGAGTTTACGAAATGTTCACGGGGTTCTGTGAAATAGAATAAGGGTACTCAATTGCACTTTATACTTCACACATGGAGCATCACTCAATTGGTTAACAATACACCTGAATAGTTATGAAATTTGATAAAACATACCAAACTATATCTTTTTGCAACACTGTCCATGTAAATGTTCTGGGTCAAAGTGGAATTAGTGTTCACGTTAAAATGAAAGTTAAATTTTTTAAATAAACTTACATGCGAACAAAGAGAGACTGTTTTGCTGCCAGCTCAGGCGGTGAGTACTTCTCAACTAGTGCCAGTGTACTGAAGCCGAACTTATGAATTGGCTCATTGGAATCCAATGGTGGAAAATCGCCATCAACTTCTCCATCATCCTCGGCAATATGAAGGCAGTAGACGTCCACTTTTTCACTGTAATGAAGGAACAGTGAGCATTAGAAAAAGTCAAATCGGCAATGGTCAATTGGCGGCTGTGGTCTAGATTCTGGCTGCATTAACCTCCGGTTTATGAACAAAAGCCTGATTGGGCAAGAGAGTGCATTGGGGGTGGGGGGAGAACACACACACACACCAAAAAGTGGTTTGCTTCCAAAAAAAGGCAATAATTTTTGCAAAAAATAAAGCTTCAAATAAATGTAACAGCACAAGAGCTTACATTTTAACACATTAGTTTTCCACTCATGTTTGTAAGCAGAACAGAGACTTTGGCAAAAAAATTGTGAAAACCCACCATGCCGTGGGTAGTTTTGCCAACATATCCGCTGGCGTTATTCTGATTCTCGTCTAAGCAAACAGCATCATGGTTCACAGGCTTGAAATGAAGGAACACTCAATTGCTAATAAGAAAATGCAATGTTCACCAGAGCACACATTTTTAAAACCTAATCTATTTAACCATGGACAAGTGCTTCCAAAGCAGTCCAGACTAATATTTAATGGTTAGTGGGAATCTGATTTTAAAGACGATTAAACATTTACATTCTTTTGGCTCTCGAGTGCAGCAGGCAACCAGAACACGAGAGACTTACAGAAGCATGCTGACAGATGAGACAGACTAAAGCCAGAAGACAGCTTCAGAATGCTGTGGCCGGTGGTACAAAGAGACAGAAGCTGCAAGCTGAACAGGGAACTTGCAGTTAAGTTAAGGCACAGGGAATACAATTGCTCTCATAATTAGCGTCTTATTCCCAATGCACAAAGGAACATTCAAAGCAAAATGCAGCATCTGAAATAAGGAATGGTACAAATATACAGAAGATATTACATATTATTTTCCATCAGGAATGTATAAATCATTTTAAATCGTACAGATGCATGCCGAACAAACCAAGCCATCAACAGCATATGGTACGCAAAAATGCTGGAGAAACTCAGCGGGTGCAGCAGCATCTATGGAGCGAAGGAAATAGGTGACGTTTCGGGCCGAAACCCTTCTTCAGACTGATGGAGGGTGGGGGGGGGAGAAGGAAGGAAAAAGGGAGGAGGAAAGCATCAACAGCATATGTTCACTGGATCTGCTTGAACTTCTGGTGTTTATTAATTTGTTTGGTTTTCTATCAACTATGAACAAAAATTCAGGCAGAGCGAATCTTCATGTACTTCCTCAGTTTCATCATGTTCTCTCCCTCCAACCCCATCCTGAGCAATGCGTAACAATATGCATTTTAAAAATTTAGGTATTTGATGAAGGAATATCTGATCCATCTCAACTGGCTAGCTGGAAAATTAGCAAAGTGCTAGGGTTTTGCTACTGGGCAAGGCCAAGACAATTAACAAGCATCACTGTGGTATACTAACACATTTTCGATCCAAAATATCCATCAACAACTAACAGCATTATTTCAGCATCATCAATTATTTTCTCCATGTGCATGGTCTATCTTCATGTGAATGAAATACTGACACGTCTATATTTAACATAATTGGTATTTTTCCACATCTTTATTACAATTTATAAATTAACTCCAATATAAATTAAAACGAAAATACTAGTGCGGAATCAAATTATTTATCCAATTTATTTTCTGCATTTAGAAGCAGCACAAACAAAATTATTTTTTAGATAACCATTAATCTTCACCAATGCTCCAGAGACTAAAAATACATTTATCCAAGCTGTGCATTAAGGGTAGGTGGCAACTCAAGGTCAAGGTAAGGCCCGATCATTGAACCTCCGTCAACAGAGTCATTTGATCCATCACGTCAGGAAATGAAAATACTGAGTTATCGTGATCATTACGACATTCCCTGATCAGAGGGCATAATTTCAAGTATGAAGGTACCCTGAGAACTGATGAAAGTAGAACAACATTCTAACAGTTGGACAAAATTTAGCCTCTCAAAACTGAAATTTTCATCAATCTCGTTCAGGGGAACTTGCATTCCATTGCAATCAAGTGCACAGGAGTTCAACGTGTAAAGCCGCTACAGCAGCATGATTTATTACACTAAAATATCCTTTGGAGTTATATTTCCAGTAAAACGGACTTCCATAATTTTGTAAAGTTCATTCATTCATATTGTTCAGATGAATGTCCATGGGTCTCCATGAGGAATCTACTGCAGGTCTAACCCCAACAACCACATCAATGCATCTACATCTGAAACATATCAGCCATGGTTCAGTGGTAACACTTTTCACCCTAGGTCAGAAATTTGAGAATGGAATCCAGGTCAATAAATCATTAGAGCACAATGCGCTGCCTTTGGGGAAGACTCAGAACCAAAACCTCATTAGCTCTCAAGAGACCATCAAAGACCCCAGGGCACTTGTGGACAATAGGTTATGGAAAATGTCCGTGCATCCTTTCCAAGAATTATGCCTCCAATCAAACAGATTATAGTGTCATTTTTCTCATAAGATGCTTGTGGGAATTTGTTGTGTGCAAACAGTTTCTGCATGGAGCTGCACTATGATCTTGACGGAACAAAAAGATGACCACTGGAATGCAAGCGCTTTCCAGATGCTCCGATGACACGAGGTGCCACGGTGTAGTTACTCACTAATGGGCAAGTGGGAGGCAGATAACAAATATTCAAAGTTATTTTAACAATTGCAAAATGTCTCCTTTAAAATTTCAGAAGTCTCTCACACCTTTGTACCACTGTTTAGCATTCTGGAAATCTTCTGTGTTGATAGTTATCAATCTGAATGGTGATCAATACTACGCGATGATAAAATAATACTTTTACAGTAATTCAAAGCTGGATTTCACAAAAATATATTGCCATGAGGGAGCGAGGATAATGTTTGAATTGGTTGGTTTTTATCTCTACTCTTCCAAGTATCAAATCCCTGCATGACCAAGCGGCATGATGGCATGGCATTTTACAACAAAGCTGCACAATTCTTTAAGCTTATAATTTAGGTTTCAAATCATGTTTATCATATTAATATTTTGACTTGGTTCTATCCAACAATATTGAATTCAGTGATGTATAAAATTGACAAAATTATAATATGTAATAACTACTGGGCCAGAAAATTAAGATGATGTACATTATCTTATTTGAATGTAGTAACTCAGTTGAAAAATGTCTACATGCAAGTATTATACATCTACACTCTTTATAAAGCCTGGAAAATGGGACAAAAACTAGGAACATTCATAAATATGTATGGCTGTCGTTTTGTCCGATCACATCTTGAATAAAATCCCATTTTAATTTCTCTTCATTTTCCAGTTTCTCTTCCATTTTTATTTATAAACATGTTTGTAAGATATCATGTGAACTGTTGTTGCTCACCAACTGCCTTTTCACAAGGTGCTCATTTCTTGATCTTTTGCTGTTACCTTTCCCTTTTGCCCATCTATGCCTGATCATGAAAAAGGAAGCCTTCTCAAAACACACAAGTTCAATCCCAGGTGTTTCTCCACAGCCACTGTTCATCTCCAGCACCTGGATGACTGAGGGCACTCAACCTTGGCCAATCCCAATTAACAATAGATAGACACAAAATGCTTGGGTAACTCAACAGGTCAGTCAGCATCTCTGGAGAAAAGAATAGGTGACGTTTCGGGTCGGATCCTTTCTTCAGTCTGAGTTACCCCAGCATTTTGTGCCTATCTTCGGTAAAAAACAGCATCTGCAGTCCCTTACTACCTGATTAACTATGACCATATGACCATTCCCCTCGCACCATGAATGAATTGAACTAATTCTTGCATAGGACAATTTTCCATCAACACCACTCGGTTCCGACAGATAAAATACATCACCCTGGATGATTTTTAAGTGACCTGGCTTTAGGTTTTTTTTAAAAGGATTTTCAACACTCCTACCAACTCAACCAACTGGAGACCGAATTCACCAGTTTCCACACACTAATTATCAGCTTCCTCAAGTTTTGATACTTCCAGCTTGAATCTCACCACCATGTGCACCTTCCTCCTCTTTACTGACATTCCTTCATCAACATACTGCTTCACTCATCAATACCATTTTCCTTTCCCCACAGCATCTTCTTCCACAACTAATGATCCATCATCTTTGCTCATTTCCATCCAAGGTCAAAGGCATTTTCAACATTAGAGTGAGTTACTTGCGCTTCTGATTTGTATACGAAAGAACTGCAGATGCTGGAAAAATCGAAGGTAGCCAAAAATGCTGGAGAAACTCAGCGGGTGTGGCAGCATCAATGGAGCGAAGGAATAGGTGACGTTTTGGGTCAAGACCCGAAACGTCACCTATTCCTTCCCTCAATAGATGCTGCCTCACTCGCTGAGTTTCTCCAGCATTTTTGGCTAGCTGTGCTTCTGATTTAGTATGTTCTATTCGTTGTTCACAATGTAGCCTCTGATAATTGGAAAGGCGAATGAAGAAAGCAAAAGCAGCTCAAAATTACCCTGAAACAAGGAGCTGCATATGCTGGTTAATAAAAAAAAAAAAAGATGAAGTGCTGGAGTAACTCAGCGGATTACAGCATCTTCAGCATCTCCGTAGAACATGGATAGGTGACTCTTCGTTTAAAAATAGCTCTTCAGTTTGCAAGCCTAACCCTGGATGCTTGTCACTTCAGCCTTCTGTCCAACAAGCTCCAGTGCCAAGCGGTGATCATGGTTGCCCTTATGCATACCACTGGAACAAACTTTTATTTCTTTAGGATCACATTATTCTCTTCGGTCCTGTACATTAATACTTTGTCATTTAATCTCCAACATTACATCCTATTAGACATTTCACTTTGTGGCCTGAGATTTGTTCCTTTAACTTCACAAAAGTTAACTGACTGGGCATATTGACCTCTTCCCCTTACACAGATGCTGCCTGACCTGCTAAACACTTCCTGCAATTTCCAGAACCTCTAGTAGCTTTTGATAAATCACTGCAGCTTAGATAACTGCTCCACTGTAACAAAGTTTTTTAAATCTTTCATCCAATTGCAGAGATAAATAATAAGATTAAACCAATGAAAAATCAACAACTTTTACCTGTTAAAGAACATTGATATTTTACAGCTAACAATTTTTTTTTCTCGAAAATGCATTCCTCAAGCATCTAACAGCATGTGCCACTCAATTTCCTCTAGTCCAGAAGTTAAAAAAATGAAATTGTCAAATTCAGAGTTGAATCTTGCAACATTAGGCCATGGGTACTCAAGGCCATTCAGAATGCAAGCTCTCAGAATAAATGCTCTCAGAAAGTATACTTTGCCATAAACTAAAATGAACATTTTCTTCTCCAAGTACTACTGATAAAAATTATTAATAACATCCATTTTGCCATACTCTGCCCAGAAGATTCCCTTAGTGAATTCTGATGCAACACAAGACATTGTTTCATGAATACACAATGAACACCATCTACACATTGCAAATCAGAAGAGATAAGGACACGATGGGAAATGCAAAGAGTAAAAGAGGACAAGCTAACAATAAAATCTGCAGGATAAATGACTCTAAAAATGTAATTATTGTGGCCTTGTCAAACATAAGGTTTAGCACTACACGCTATGAATCCCAGCTGTGGAGACACTGGTATCGTTGTCTTGTTGTAGGACATTGATCATTCTTTTATTCTGGATTTTAATTCATGTATTGTGTTTTTTTTTTAATATATAATATATGATGCTTTTATGTGATATACTAAGATTTTATGTACTTTATGATATTTTTTAATATGCAATGCATTTTTATGTAATGTCACCCCTTGTCTGGACCTTGAGTCCAAAATAAAGTTTATTATTATTATTATTATTAAAATATCTTCCTAGATAATGGAAAACAAAACTTGAAACAAAAAAAAATTAAAGAGACAAAGGATGTGTCTTTGTCCTGCTCTACTCGCCCAATTATTACCAAGTGCATCAAAGCTGACCAAAATGTTCCAGCAGTCGAAGATACACCAAACCTCGGCCTGACTATTAAATTGACATGCTTTGGGGAAAGTGAAAGATTTTATAACCATACAACACTCCACGTGTCCCTGCTCCATCCCACTTTCCAGCCATGTCTCGCCATATCCTCAGACAACCTTATCTGCTATCTTTGGCTCCACCAATTTCAGTGTCGTCTGCAAACGTAGTAATCAGACAGTTTACAATATCATCCAAAAGGTGCCAACACTGATTCTTACAGTGCACCACTTGTCACAGACATCCAGGCAGAAACACACCCGTTGACCACAACTCTCTGCCCTCTATCCTATTAGGTGGCAAGAACAGGAAGGCAGATTATTAACTGAATGGTGTCAGATTAGGAAAAGAGGAGGTGCAACGAGATCTGGGTGTGCTTGTACATCAGTCACTGAAAGGATGCATGCAGGTACAGCAGGCAGTGAATAAAGCCTTCAGTTGCCCATCATTGCCAAATAATTTAAGTTTAGGAGCAAGGAATTCCTACTGCAGTTGGACAGGGCCCTGGTGAGACTGCACCTGGAGTATTGTGTGCAATTTTGGTCTCCTAATTTGAGGAGGGACATTATTGCTATTGAGGGAGTGCAGCGTAATTCCCGGGTTAATTCCCAGGATGGCAGGACTGACATTAATGAAAGAATGGGTCGACTGTGCTTGTATTCATTGGAATTCAGAAGGATTAGAGGGGATCTTATAGAAACATATAAAATCCTTAAAGGATTGGACAGGCCAGATGCAGGAAAAAAATTCCCAATGTTCGGGGAGTCCAGAACCAGAGGTCACAGTTTTAGAATAAGGGGTGGGTCATTTAGGGCTGAGATGAGGAAAACCGTCTTCACCCAGAGAGTTATGAATCTGTGGAATTCTCCGCCACAGAAGGCTGTGGACGCCAATTCATTGGATGTTTTCAAGAGAGAGATTGATTTAGCTCTTAAGGAATCAAGGGATATGGGGAAAAAGCAGGAACAGGGGGTACTGATTTTAGATGATCAGCCATGATCATAATGAATGGCGGTGCTGGCTCGAAGGGCTGAATGGCCTACTAGTGCACCTATTTTTCTATGCCAACATGGAATCCAGTTTACCAAGCCTCAGATCCCATGGGCTTTAATACTAGAGGACATAGCTTTAAGTTGAAAGGGGCAAAGTTTAAAGGAGGCAAGCTTTTGAACACAGATGGCTGAGAGTGCCTGGTACGGGATGATGATGGTTGAAGCTGGTTTGTTAGTGGCATTTAAAAGATGTTTGGATAGGCAGGGAATGGAGGGATATGGGTTATGTGCAGATAGATAAGTGCTGGTCTTGACATCATGTTCCGCACAGACATTGTGGACCAAAGGGCCTGTTCTTGTACTATGCTGTTCTATGCTTTAAACTTCTGTACAAGTCTACCATATGCGATCTTGTCAATACCCTGCAGCCGTGAAGTTGGTAAAGTCGCATCACTGAAATTGAAACTCCAAGTTTGAGCTGGTAACCAAATGCCTTATGCAGTAGCTGCCCAGACAACGCACCCAAACAAAAATCGAAACACTTTATTTTCCAGACAGGATGCCTGTGATAATGAATGACGCTAATAATTTAAAATAAATGTTCAGCATCTGTAGATTTTTAAGAAAGTTATAAACCAATAAGATTTTCAATTTTTTGCTGGTGACAGTGAATGGACAGGGGAGGGCAGAGACAATGAGCTAATGGACCAATTCAGTTCTCTCCCACCTCCTCTCCCGATGTCAAGGTATCACTGGCTTCAAAATGTTGGCACAAATAACACTAGTGTAAAATATTATTCCATTATTCATATGCCATTATGTCTCTAAAATGTGTGGTTTAAATTTGGAATTTTAATTAAATGATTGATTTCTCAATTAATAAATTACAAAGTGCATGCTAATTGTTTAATTGGTCACTTGATCTACAGATCATTTATGAATAAATTGAGTTGATTTACAAAGTTTATTGATTTGACTTGACGATGAATTATTGAACTGACTAACTGATTTGCAATTTCACCAATTAATTCACAAATTTCCACAAATCAGTTCAAATATGACATTATTAATACAGAATATAAACTGATACGAGATCAGTTGTCATGACTCAGTTCTGCTTTAAGTAATACAGATGTTACCACACCATTAATGATAATGTAAATAGCAATTTCAGAATGGTATATGTTTGTAAACAAATTATAATACCAAAACAGAAACATGATTCATAATTCCTGTCTATCAAGGAAACCACGTGCAAGGTGTGCAGCCTTGAGGTTTTCTGTGTAAGTAGCATGGCTTGCCATTTATCTCGAAAGTTGCGTGGTATTTTAGAATTGGCCAGGGTGACTCTGCCCTCAGCTCCTGTTGCATGGGCAGTGAGGAAATGTTGGGAGAAACAGATACAAAGAATTTCAACCTAAACTACTCTGCGTGGAACAATAAATGTTTGAAAAGGTAGAAACAGTTTAGCACATGCGCCTTCTTTATTCCTGGAAGTATTTTAAAGTTCAAATAACATCCTTCACATTTCACTTCATTTTTTAAATCTTTGTATTTTGAGTTATATGAAGGAGCAGATGGAATGTCTCTTTATAGCAACAAATAAAATTACATCTGGTGAGTGGGAGGAACGTTTTTGAAGTGATTATACACATTTAACTATTACTGGAAGCAAAAGGCAAACTTACAAATATATTACTTATTATTGCCAAATAAAATGCAAACTTCTCTTGCCATCTCTTCAACACCAGCTGGTGAAGAGCTATCCTGACTAATCATAGTCAGAGTCACAGTCATGCAGCGTGCAAACAGGCCATTCGGCCCATGTTGCCCACACCGACCAACATGCCCATCCACACTAGTCCCACATTTGGTCCATATATCCCTATAAACCTATCCTACCCATGTACCTGTCTAAATGTTTCCTAAACGTTGCAATAGTACCTGCCTCAATTACCTCTGGCAGCTCGTTCCATACACCCACCACCCTTTGTGTAAAAAGTTACCCCTCAGGTGTCCATTAAATCTTCCCCACCTTAAACCTTTGTCCGCTGGTTCCCGATTATGCTACTCAGGGCAATAGACTGTGGGCCTACCCGTTCTATTTCTCTCATGATTTTGTATGGATCACATGTAGGCAGATGAGAGTCTTGGGAACATGATTGATCCAGATATTGTGCACAGAAGGGCCTGTTCTTGTGCTTTTCCATGTGCATTTACCTGAAGTCATGCTTTTTCTTCGAAGTTTTCCAGTTTACAGCATTCTAAATGTAGTTCCAATGGTTGAAATATTCTGCATTCACCACCCCTTCAAACAGTGATGTCCCTGCCCATCCACCTCTGGGTATAGTTGATCTCACTTCCCCCCCCTCTCCCCCTCTCTAATCTTTCCACTGACACTTGAAAACTATGTTCCTCACTGCTAGGATGCAGGATCTCATTCCTTCACAAATTTCATGTACCTCAGCCTTCCCTGCTCCAAAAACACATCCACTCTAGCCAGTACTACTTCACAGCAAAAACTTTGCAATCCAGCAGCATCCTGATGAATCAATATTGCCTTTACTTTGTGGATGACTTCAAATGCATTACGTCGATATTCACCAGACTGAACTCCATTTGCCATTTCTGTCCATCTGCAAAATCCAGCGATATCCTGCAGTCTCCAGCTTCCTTCCTCAACATGCATTCTGCAAGCTTTAAGATGATGTCATTGATCAATATTAACAGGAAAGATATATCAACGCTGTCAGAAGAACTCAAAACATTATTAGCACTATTTTGCTAATTTTTCCATGCAGTTTAATTTTCGCATGCATCACATAGGATTTACACCCACCAGTCTCCGCATCCAACACATCTTTCTCCCACATTTCCGCCATCCTCAACGTGATCCCACTTCTGGTCACATCTTCCCAACACTGCCCCTTTCAGCCTACCGCAGAGACCGCTCCCTCCACAACTCCCTGGTTCACTCATCCCATCCAAACCATCCCCTCCCCGGGTACTTCCTCTGCAACACCTGTTTCTATACCTCCTCCCTCACCTCCATCCAGGTACTCCGACAGTCCTTCCAGGCGAGTCAAAGATTCGCATACACCTCCGCTAAGCTCATCTACTACATTTGGTGCTCACAAATGTGACCTCCTTTACATCAGCATGGTGACTACATAGACTATGTGACTGCTTTGCCGAACACGTGCGCTCGGTCCACCAAGGCTTACTGGATCTCTGTTACTCATCATTTCAACTCCCCTTACCATTTCCATTCTGACCTCTGTCCGGGGCCTCCTCCATTCCAGGAGTGAGACTATATGCAAACTGGTGGAACCGCACCTCATATTCTGCTCAGCTACCTAACTCCCAAGGGTATGAACATTGAATTCTTCAATTTTAAGTAACTAACTTGCAAGCAACCACTCTTCCCTCCCCCCTTCCCTGTGCCCCACCTGGATGCACAACCATTTATTTCTTTTCCCTTTCATCTATATTCCTTCCTCTGGCTTCACAGTTCATGTCTTTTCTATCCTTACCTCTTTATCTCACACCTTTGTCTTTTCATATCTGGCCTTTGTCCAAGCATCTGCCTGTTTTCATCTATATCCTCCTGTCACTTGCTAGACTTTGTGCTGCCCCCATTCTCTTTCAGCTTTCTCACCTCTTCTACAATCAGTCTGAAGAAGGGTCCCGACCTGAAATGGCACCAATCCATGTTCTCCAGAGATGCTGCCTCACCCGCTGTGTTACTCTACCACTTTGTGTCTTTTAATAGTCTGGGTTTTATTTTCTAACATGTTAACATCCGAGATCTTGCTAAATGCCATGTGAAAACTCATACGGACCAGATCACACACACTTTCCTCATCACATTTTCAAAAAAATGCTGCAAGTGACTTTCCAAAACAAACCCACACTACCCAATCCTTCCCAGCACTGCTGAAGGGTCGTTGACATAAAACGCTAATTCTATCTGTCTTGCCACATAAGCAGTCAGGCTTCCCAAATATTTACAATATTTTCTTTGTTTTAGATTTCCAGCATCTGCCGTTCTTTTGATCTTTTAATACACATCATTTGTTTCCCAGGTCATAAAACAATCGACCCACTGGCAAAGCCTACGCTTCGCTCCGAAGCGCAACTTATTCGCTTGATAACAGACAGTTCTTGTCGGCAAGGCCATTAACATATTTGACCTCAAGAATGACCCCAGATGACCACAGATTGATTAAAACCAAACCAGTTCTAAGAGAGGTTGAAAGGAACAGTAAGAATGATTGATTATTCAATCAAATTGCATTTAAACATTGATTGCAATTGGATTAAGCATATCTGCAATATTCTAATAAGTGATATAAAACAAAAGAAGGCAAAATGGCATTGTAATGATACTGGATTTACACAGGCAAAAGGGCAACTTGCAGAGGTTTCTTTAAAATGTGTGTTTTAAAACAGTGAATCCCTATCAAGGGTGTGTAATCTCACAGTGAAGTGGGCAGGGAGTGCAGGGAAAGTTAATAGGATGGTGATGTAGGTATACAAGATTAAAGAGAATAGTTGAGGGTTTTACCAGTGAGAAAATTCAGGTGTTATTGGCATGTCTGTTGCTCACCTGAGATAGATCCAGCTTAGATGCAGCAGCCCATGAGGATTTAAGATGTGGGAGGGCATATTTGAATGAATTTGCACAAGTGATATAATTCCGTGTATGTGAATTAGGAGTGTGAGCAGGCTAACTATCTCTTTAAGCATGACCCAATTATAATTTTAACTCTACATTTTTGCATAACCAGAGTAAACTCTCTCCTCCTTGCTTATCACATACCTACTTGACTAAAAACCTTTCTACCATTTCAACCACCCTTTCAACCATTTCAACGAATTAAGTTTCAACAACTATTTCCAGTGAGAAAATGTCTTCTCATATCTCCAAAATTTGTGACACCATAATTCCAAAAGGTTCTGTATTTCGATCGAGTGGTGGCGCCATTGAGTGTGGCAGCCTCGCCAGCAGCTGTCCGTCCTGTCACCCTTCTTGTTATCTTTAATCTGTCTAAAAGTATGTCTTTGGGAGGTCTTTTAGTCTTTTTTATGTGGGGCGGGGGGGAGAGAAGGAGGAAACCGTTTCCCAGTCACTACCTGGTCAAGGATGCGCCTTTACTCCGAGCCGCATCTTCACTCCCCCCCCTCAGCCTACCATCTGGATTGGAGCGGCCTTTCCTGCCAGAGCTTCAGCAGCTGTGCAACACTTGGATTCCATCGCGGAGCAAGCGATGCCTTACTGGGAATCGCCGTGTTGGAGCTCCGGAGGGCCTGCCAACTTTAACACCGTGGAGCTGTGGTCTGCGGAGCTAACAGCCACGGGCGGCGCTGACTTTAACATCGCGGAAGCGTGAGATCTTTTGCCGAGGATCGCCAGTGCTGAATCTCCGCCCAGCTCGGGCTGTGGACTTCGGGAACCGCGGTCTCCGGCAAGATGTGGCCGATTCGGAACTCCAAGCCGCTGAGAGTGTTCTTCCGTTCCGACGCTTCGTTCATCCTGGCGAGAGGGCCTGAAACTTTGGGCCCGCCGTTGCTGCGACTGCGAAGGGCTCAAAGACACCCCGACCACGGGTGAACAAGAGGAAGATGTCTGAACTTTATTGCCTTTCCTCACAATGGGTAACGTTGTTCATATCAAATTCTATAGTGTTGTGTTCATTTTATTTTATTTGTGAGCAGCATGGTAACTCAAATTTCACTGCACCAATTGGTGTATGTGACAATAAATATAACTTGAACTTGATTTCCAAGTAAAAGGAAACATCCTCAGGACATAACCTCTTCAGATGTTGTGTTTGAATAAGTTTCCTCTCAATCTAAAAACTCCAGCAGATACAAGATCAGGCCACCCAATCTTTCCACACTATACCATTAGCTCTATTAGTCTTATCAACGTCTTATCAACGCACTGTGACCTAGTCGCAACTTATTAACCAGGAGACCAATGATGGTCACAGCAGGGCCTGCAACATACACTGATTCTCTCTCCAGATGCTGCCTGATCTGTTAAGTGTTTCTGGCACTTTCTATTTTTTTTTACTGTACATGTTATCCCAGGTGTGATCTCAAAAATGCTCTATGCACCTTAAGCAGAATGTTTCTACTTTGTCTATCAGAAACAACCGATAACATGGGACATTTCCCAATATCCTGCTGCAATTGTATAGTTACCTTCTGTGAATTAAATACAAGGCCACACGGATCCCTCCACAGCTCAGCACGCTTTTAAACAATATATGAGCAACCCTAAAAAGTGACTCAAGGAATATTTAATTTTAACATTTTCAAATCTGCATGAGGGGTTGAGGAAAACAGTTCCAATGAGATTAGGTATATTAATTCCACAATATATGGTGCTGTCCAACTCACTACCCCATTGTGGTCATTGGCCTGTCTATGGAATCGATGCGCTTCAATACCAGGAACTATGTTCTGCACCCTGAATCTTTCCCTTATTCATCATCGTTGAAAACATTAGCGACGCAGTGGTGCTGGTTTCCAAATGGGAACAATGACTGACGCACCACGCATCCCTGTCATTCAGTTCCTGCGGACTTCCACCGCTGGAAGTATAGGATTTTGGTGTGTGCTCTAAATCATCATCCCTTACAATGCTATATACGACAGTGATCGCAACTTCTACTGAAGTGTGGATGGGCCTTGGCTCATTAGAAACTCTTCGCCCTTTGACGGGTTTTGGTCCTGCTGGGGGTCCACAGCCCCCTCCTCACCTGGCAAACCAGGTGGGGGAGACGGTTTAGTCACCGACTATCTGACCAAGGAGCAGGTAGCATGGGATTACTTGGTACCCGTGGTGGGGGGGGGGGGGGGACTCCCCCCCGACCTGACCATAAGGTGTATCTATTGCTCGGATTTGACGATTGTATTTATGTATAGCATATCTGATCAGTTAGGTTAGCATGCAAAACAAAGTTTTTCACTGTACCTCTGCACACGTGACAATAGATATGATGAAGATTTATAAATTGAGGTACTGTTGAATGAGGAGTCAATGCAGACCAGCTAGAGTGACTGGTGAACAGGAGGGCAATGATTCAGGTGGACGCAAGACTACAGAAGGTGCTGTCAGCTGAAGAACAGCTAGGAACTTGTACATCCAATTCTCTATCATTGAAGTACAATGACTGTAATCATTCACAAGATCAAGATGATTTGGACCATTTGTACGTTTTGGGGACAATCTCACTGCAAATGTAAATGTTGGGAGAACACATTCAACCACGAGCCTTATTGTTACATATTATGTCTGTCTTTGGATGGTCCTGATTCAATCAACTGAAACCACTGATTCTTCTCCATTGTCAGAGAATTTAGTTAAGAGGAAGAAATCTTTTCAAACACACCACAAAATGAGCAAGAATAATGTGGAGCTGACAGGGTGAGGTAGCTTGATGATCAGAAACACGAATAAGGACTGCGTTTTTTTTCAAAAGGAGAAAGTGAAAAGGGTCATCGCAGGAACGACTGTATAGAAAACAGCATTTTTATACATTACAGATGTTAAACAACAAAGCTTTGCAAATCTAATTTTGATAATTTGTGACAGAATGCAAGGAAAACAAAAGGAATCATGTCACAGCAGACTATAATCAATAGCTTGGCGCATTTCAGCTATCACGAGCTGCAAAACCATGGGAAATTTTAAAATTCCTTATTCCCTTTGGAAGTGTTATAAGACATGTCAGAAGACAATTAAATAAATTACTTTACATTAACAACATAAGAAATATCAACATCCAAGGACACACTTTCTCATTTTGAAGTCTTGTCCTGAAGCCACATATCAAAAGAGATAGAATTCATATCAGAGAATGAACTATTTTAACAATAACAGTGCTGTCTTTACTACCAATAAGCAATGTCAACTAGCCCAGTTACAATTCTGAGAAATGCATCTTTCCCATCACATTATTCTACACGACTGACTGCGCCCAAAGGATATTATCAGCAGGAGAAACCAAAACAAAATTAGACCTCATTCTCATCTCACCAAGCTCCTTCCCACATAAATGCATCTGCCTTTTACAATACTGGTAGGAATGACCATCACATTGGGTATGTGAAGACATAGTATCATTTTCACGGTTGTCACCCTCCCTTGTGACATTTTGCACTACGAGCATGGCAGATACAAACAACCCAAAATCAGATCCAGCACATCAAAACCAGGCAGTTTTGTACCTCAGTGCCCCAACCCCATATATCCCACTTCTTTCTGTTATCCAAGATCCACAAATTAGACTATCCTGGTAGCCACACAATTCTTCCTACTCTTGCCCCACCAAACTGGTCTCTTCATTCCTCAGCTCCAACCTGTCTTCCCTTATCCAGTTCTTTCCTACCTACATCTGGGACACTTTGCATGCCTGCCACCTTTTTGGCAATTGCCTTCAAAACCTTATCATCATTCTAGATGTCCACTTTTTACACACCTCCATCCCCCATGAGGAAGATGCCAAACCCCTCCACTTCTTTCTGCAACAAAGGTCCAACCAGATCTCCTCCACCATCATACTCTTCTGCCTGGCAGAACTTGTTCTCAATTACTTGTCTTTTGATTTCTCTCACTTCTTACACATCCAGGCAGTCATATTGGCCATCGCTCCCTCTGCCTTTTTGTTGGCTGTGTGCCAAATCTGATACAACTCCCCAACTTTCTTCAATACATTGGACTGTGTTGGTACAGGACTCGGCAATTTGATCACCTTTGCTAACAACTTGCACCCTCTACTCAAATTCAAAAGTAATCTCCTTTGTCCCTGAACATTCGCATTGCTGAATCAGGCCAAGATGCAACCTTTCAATATGCTCTCTACCCTACACCTGTAGAGGTTCACGAGTATTCATCGACGTTCCAAATCTCCTCAATCTTCTTTGGAAGTAGGGGTGATGATGAGCTTTTCCTTACGATTGCATCAATGTGCTGGGCCGGGGATGTAAGCAAAAGCCTTCACGTGGCGCATCCCGGGCAATGCTGATGACAGAAACTGTACCACAGTGACTGACTGAAGTAGCCAATTCTGCAACCACCGTCAACCGTCACTGACCGGCCAGAAAGACGTGATATGGAAGATGGCCAGACATGAGGAAGAAGAATGTGCTGGGCCCAGGATAGATCTTAAGAGATATACATGCCCATAAATTGTTGATTCTCTCCACTGCCAAACCATTGGTGAAGACAGTTCATGGGTCCGCGGCCTTACTCTTCTAAAATCATCAATCAGCTTCTTGGTCTTGCTGACGCTTAGTACAAGGTTACTGTTACGGCATGATCCAATTCGATTATCAATCTCCCTCCAATACTCTGACTTATCATTACCCAGAATCAACCAGAATTGATCCATCGACGGTGGTCACCTCCATTACCAATTCATTTGGAACGTTCCTTTTCTGGATGTGGCATCTCCATCTCAAGAAACAAACTTACTAATGACATTTAGTATAAACCCAACTACTCCCACATCTACCTCGACTACACCTCTTCCCACCTTGTCTTCAAGGATATCATCCTTTTCTTCCAGTTTCTCTATTTTCAATCACGATGTTGCTGGATTTGTCACGTTCCTCCAGACGTTGCTTTTTTTTCCTCCACATTCCAGCATCGGCTGTTCCTTCCTTCATTCCCAGGCGGATATTGTGGCAATTAGTACCAAAACTCCCTTCACCACAATCTGTAAATGGCAAAGAGGATCTGCCATTTAGCGCAGCCTGAAGCTGCCCACCCAGGACCAGATGCAAGGTAGACAAAAATATTATGCCCTAGACAGAGCTAAGAAATGTAACAATCCACAGATTAAATCAAAGATCCGGTCACAAATGGCGAGAGGTGATGAAAAACATGACAAATGTCACCCAATGACAAACCAAATATGATAAATGCTACACAATGACGACGCATGTGTGAGAAAGCCAAAATGAAGTGTATGCCATCATATTCAGGCAAGAATGTCAAGTAGATAATGGTGGGTCGGCACAGTGTTGCAGACGTAGAGTTGCTACTTTGCAACGCCAGAGACCCGGGTTCCATCCTGACCACAGGTTCTGTCTGTACGGAGTTTGTATGTTCTTCATGTGACTGCGTGGGTTTTCTTGGGGTCTCTGGTTTCCTCCCACATTCCAAAGGCAAACAGGTTTGTAGGTTTGAAGAAGGGTTTCGACCCGAAACATTGCCTATTTCCTTCGCTCCATAGATGCTGCTTCACCCGCTGAGTTTCTCCTGCAATTTTGTCTACCTTCAGGTTTGTAGGTTAATTAGCTTATGTTAATTATTGTCGTATCATCATATACTTATTAAAAGTCTGATCTTGTATGTGTGTATGTGTTTTTACATCTTCGCGTAAAAACTACATGGTAACGATAATATTTACATATTCCGGTTGACATTTTTCCCGTCGAGTCCAAAATCACCTTATCTGAAAATGTCATACTTTATTTCTCGACTTATTACTGAAAATGTTTAAAAATATCAAAAGACTATTAAACGAGCAGCTCTCGGTAATGGCGTCACAATGGGTCTGCTCAGCGCCCTCTCCCACACAGGAGTGACGTTTCACACACAGAATATTCCACAGCTTCCAGTCAGGTCAGGGGGAGGGCAGCAATTCCAGAACATTCTTCAAATGCTTCACCACCTCCCCAACGGTCATTCTCACGTTGCAAACGTTGCTTCATGCTCACTTCCACATCTTTAAAGCCAAGACTTTGCAATTTTTGTATTTTTGAAATTAACATTGCTTTTATTGTTCCTAAAAGACGGTTTTTCACTTCATTGTACTCATTTCTTTACAATTTAAAAAGTTTAACTACACGTTTTTTTACTTCGTGATTTTTGACAGATTTTTGACAGCTTTCAAAATACTTTGTTGTTGATTTATATTTGTGCTGACTGTTTCAATCATACTTCGAAAATTTTAATACATTAACGTTGCTTTTATTGTTCTCAAAAGACAGCCCGGTTTTTCACTTAATTGTACTAATCCTTAAAGGTAACATTTATTATCAAAGACTTGGCGGCTTTTTACTTCGCGATTTTTCAAAAGACACAGAAAGAATGGGCCCGGAGATGAAGTTGGGCCCTCGCTGTCATCTGGTCGACGCCCGCCCGTACTCCCTCGAGTCCATGTCCACCCCCAGCCTCCCAGGTCCTGCTCTACGACCTGGCTAGGTGCTACCTCAACCGCCTCCCCCTCCACCCCTCCCTCCCTAAGGAGTGGTGAGTATTGGGACCTATGGGCGAGTGGTGGAGTATTGCGTTCTGGAACCAGACCTCCCGTGACACCGTGCACCCCCCCCCTCTCTACCCACCTCACCCTCTCCCTCTCTCCCCCTCTCCCTCTCCAGCCGCGCCTGCGCAGTTGGCGGCTTTGAATTGAATTGAATTGAATTGAATTGAATTGAATTTCCTTTATTGTCATTCAGACCTTACGGTCTGAACGAAATTTTGTGCCTGCAGTCATACATACAATGATACAATAATAACAACAATAAACACAAATTAACTTCCACCACAGTGAGTCCTCCAAACACCTCCTCACTGTGGTGGAGGCAAAAATCTTAGGGTTGCAGTCTCTCCCTCTGCTCCCTCTGCGCTGAGGCGATTCCCCACCGGGCGATGGTATAAACAGTCCCGCAGCTCACCGAACCCCGGGAACGGGCCGGTTCAAACACTGCGGCCCGGGGTGGTCGAAGCCGCCGCACCTCCAGTCCAGCACACGCAGCCGCCGGCCCGCGGCTGAACCCAGGACTCTGGACACCGCCGCCAGAACGTCGTCCCAGCCACCGGAGCACCGTCCCAGCCCCCGGACCGGATCGCCCTCACGTGAGTACCGTTCCACCCTCAGGCTGGGCCACTCCGACGGGAGTGCCGTTCCTCCCTCGGGCTGGGCCACTCCAGCGGGAGTGCCGTTCCTCCCTCGGGCTGGGCCACTCCAGCGGGAGTGCCGTTCCTCCCTCGGGCTGGGCCACTCCAGCGGGAGTGCCGTTCCACCCTCGGGCTGGGCCACTCCGACGGGAGTGCCGTTCCTCCCTCGGGCTGGGCCACTCCGACGGGAGTGCCGTTCCTCCCTCGGGCTGGGCCACTCCGACGGGAGTGCCGTTCCTCCCTCGGGCTGGGCCACTCCAGCGGGAGTGCCGTTCCTCCCTCGGGCTGGGCCACTCCAGCGGGAGTGCCGTTCCTCCCTCGGGCTGGGCCACTCCGACGGGAGTGCCGTTCCTCCCTCGGGCTGGGCCACTCCAGCCCCTCACCATGCCGCTCTCACGGGAGCACCGTTCCATCCCGGGCTGGGCCGGGAGCGAGCCCAGGACGAGTCCTGTCAGCTGCCTCCAGAGTCCCGAGGTCGCCGGCTCCGCTAGGCCTCAGCGTAGACGGAGGCAAAGAAGGGGGATACGACAAAAGGTCGTATTCCCCCGAAGGGAGTGACAGCAGCCCCCGTTTCACCCCCCACCCCCCTCCCCACATAAACACAGCCTAAAAACCAAAAACATAACTACACAAAACGAAAAAAACAACACAAAAAAGTAAAAGACAAACGGACTGCAGGCGAGCCGCAGCCGTTCCCAGCGCCGCCACTTCCGGAAAACCCGAGTGGATAGGGCATGGAATGGAGTAAAAGGAGCGAATGAATAATATTAATATATCGGTGGGGGGGGGGGTGGGGTTAGTTTGTTTGTGTGACGCTGCAGATCCCCCCCCCTCCCCGGCAACTGCTCTAACGGGTCCCCCTTGGTCTAGTAAAGTATAAAATTGTAAATTGTTCCTAGTGTGTAATATAGTGTATCAGAGAGAGCTGGTCGACACAGGCTCTGTGGGCCGAAGGACCCGTTTCCACGCTGTATGTCTGAAGGCTAAAGTCTAAATGGACATCAGCCTGCTCCAATCTCCACAGAAGCCCATCATCCAACAATTCTCTTGAGCTGATTTCAACCAATGCTCCAGTAAACGTGAAAGCCAAGGCCATGGGCATAAACAATCTCCAGCCGCAATATTAAAGGCTGCCTCTCATGAATTAATCTCTTGCCTGAGAAAAAACCCTCCATTCTACTGGAAAAGCAGAACTAGTCATCCACACAACAAACATTGAAATTAGTAGCAGGCCATTCAGCCTACTTCACCAGTCCATATGACCGTGGCTTATCATTGAAAATCAGTACCTCATCCTGCTTTCTTCCCCTCTGCCTTGATCTCGTTGAACTCACATTTTCCATTTTGTGCAAATTAAGCCTTTATTCATGCTTTGGCATCTCTGATTATTTCAATCCCCTCCTTTAGATGGAGTACAATCAACCGGATTTCAATAAATTCTGACTTGCCTGTAAGTCATTGGGTTCTGCTCGTCTATCATCCCATTGTATATTAGTTCCTATGACAAGGCAATAGATTTTAAACACGTGTTGTCATGTTCAAAATCACACAGGGCGGTAGAGAGGCACAGCTGGCAATGCTGCTGCCTCACAACGCCGGAGACCCAGGCTCAATCCTGACATTAGGTGCTCTCTGTTCGGAGTTTGTATGTTCTCTATGATTCCATGCGTTTCCTCCGGGTGCTCTGGTATCCTCACACATCGCAAAAATGTGCATGTGTGTAAGTCAATTGGCCTCTAAAAACGACCCCTTATGTGTAGGAAATGGACGAGGAAGTGGAATAACATGAAATTAGTGTGAATGGGTGATCGATGGTCAGTGTGGACACAGTGGGCTGAAGGACCTATATCCATATTGTATTTCCAAAACTAATACTCTAAAACTAAGCACCGATTGGAGTGGGAGATTGCAACCTTCACGTGGTCCGCCCTGTTTCAACGAATGCAATCAACCTGGTGTGCACGCCATACGCAAGAAGAATAAGAAGAAGAACCAATTGTATTCCAGCCAATCTCTACAACATCCTGCAACTCTGTTAAGCTTCCTACATTTTAAAGCTCTGATTGTTGATATTGCACATCTTCCACTGTGCTTTGCTGGACGATAACTGTTGACATCTTTGCCAAGCCAAGGACCACCTGCAGATTCCACTGTGGAGCAAGACATGATAACAAAAGGGAAGAGGAACACATTCAGCCGAAAGAAAATAAGGTGATTTAATTACTTCAGCTTGGGTTCACGTCCTTCACTGGTGTACTGCCAGCACAGCAAGCCAATCAGATCCTGAACTCTTGCATTTGCCATTGTCACCACAGTCATTGGCTGCATCTTGTCTTGGCTTGTCTGCATGGGGAGGTAGACATCAATATTTTTGGTTGCTGTGGTACCAATGTGGCCCTGTGAGAGGGGAAAAATAAAAAAGAGGTCAAATGAGAAATATTCATTTGTGAGTACACTTTGTATAAACACTTATTCTGAATGTCAATGAGCTGACTACAATGGGTGTACCTCAACTTACACCTAAACCAGAACAACAGAATACATTGTTTATCATAGCCACAAGAATAAAATAAATAACTGTTGCATTTTGGCCCTATGGCAAGCTTGTGGGTTATTTAACTCAACACCATTTTTCTCTACTATGTCCAGAAACCCATCGCCATCCATTTTGGATTTACTCAATGGCTGAGCCTCCACTTCCCTCTGGGGTAAATAATTCCAGACAGTCTGCTGCTCATTGTGAGAGAAATTCTCCTTACTTCAGTCCTAAATGGCCTTCCTCATTCTGAGGCTTGTTTGGCATGTCTCTGGAAGGAAACATTCTCTTGCATCGGGCACAATGTTCAGTGTTTCTCACTGATCACTCTTCACTGTTTCAATGAGCTCCTCTTCTTCTACAGAGAATATAGTCTGATGCATCTCTCATGTTGCAAACTCACCACCCCTGCCACCAGTCCAGTGAACCTTAGCTGCACCCACTCTACAGCAAGAATCCCTTTTTGAACACTGCTTCACTGGGTGCCATCTCACCAAGTCCCTGTCTCCTTTCAAAAATACATCTTTCATTTGGCCCCAAATGTTCTCTCAATTAAGGTGGACAGGTCATTTTGGATGCACCTGCAAGTTGGTTTCCAGTGATATATGTACCATGACTCTTTGAATATCAAAAATTACCAATTATTAGTTTCTGTTTTATGCACTGAAATTATTAACTTCACATTCTGCCATGTTAGATTGTGTCGACCAGTTTCTTGCCCAAAGATGGTCCAAATTCCCGTGAAGCTTTCGACTCCCTACTTTCCATCTCATTTTAAGTGCGGTTTAGCACCAAATCTTCCAAACGTATAAATGGTAAATAGTTGGGGCACCAAGTATCAATTACTGCAGTACCCCACTAATCACAGCTTGCCAATTGGAGAACATTAAATAATTGATCTCATTAAATGCTTCAGTAAGCTTAGGGTCTACACCTACACCAAATGCACATACAATCAAAGCAAATATATAACACTGGAAATGTTCAACAGGTGAAACAGCATCCACAGCGAGAGGCATCAGTGTGTTTCAGGTTGATTATCTTTCAACAGAATTGTGACGACAAAGTTAAGAATGGGACAGAAAAACAGCAGGGAGCAGAGTTGAGAACAAGGGCAGGTTTCTAATAGGCGAGAAGACAATAAATTAAATGACAATAGAGGGTGATAACGCAACCTAACAAAATCCAAAAATCTAAAACTGCAAAATTGTAAATGATCTTTTAATCAATTTCAAGATTACATCACATGCAACTATTGGATTTTGTCATTAACCAGGAAGACACCACATTAAAATGATATATAAATAAAGCAGCAAGATCAATCACTGCAGTGCAGGGAATCTTTTTCACCAAATGAAAATACATTTTAATTGAGTTCAGAGTCTAGATTTTCTAATCAGTTATTTTAATACCAGCAGGAACATTTAAAATAAATGTTCTGCTTAACAAGGCACGTAAATGGGATACTCCCACCAATATAATAATGCCAATCAGAAGATCTAGTTTCAAGAGCCACACTTCAAAGTAAGTATTAAAAAGGGCATTCTGACCTCCACCTGAAAGAAAACCAACACACAATCAGTCAGGTACATGACTTAACAAGACAAGTGAGAATGTCAGGTTCAAGCAATGTATATTTGCAATTTAAGAGCATAATAGTATATTGTATTTTTAATGTTGTAGGGGTCATAAACACACTCACCCCACCCCATTGCTATCAACCATCAATAGCAGTTTTAAGCAGCTTTGATGGGTGATAATAATTGTCAGAGTCTAAAAGAGGTTCATACAGAACAGAATTGCACATATGCACCCGCATGTCCAATTGTGCTTGCGTGTGTATTTGGTACAGTTTTCCAAAATATGTCAATTGCCTTGCCATTTCTCCATGACGTTGATGATTTTTCTTTTCAACTGATTATCTAAATCTCTAACCAAAAAGTAATATTGAATCCAGTTCCATCTTCATTCCACACATAAGATTCTAAATTGTAGTAATCCACTGCATATTGAGAATACCCTCATGTTGGCCATGGTTAACTCAGGGGAATTTGATGAATAAAACATGCACAAACAGCAGGCATGATCACCAATTGGAGAATCAGCCACAAGAGACGGCCCCTCCAACAGTATTTCAGTGTGCTTTCCAGCTCCACATTAATTCACCATCATAATTTATCTGGAGTTTTTGGAAGTCATATATGCATCATTCTCATAGACAGAGGAAATGTGCGGCTTTTTTTTTGCCAGAGCTTTCTCGTGAGATAGTAATTGACTTCAGGAAGCGAAGTGGTACACATACGCCAGTTTGCGTTCACAGCGCCGAAGTAGAAATGGTTGAAAACGTCAAATTCCTTGGAGTAAATATCACCAACAACTTCTCCTGGACCACCCACTTTGAATCAACGACCAAGAAAGCACACCAACCTTAGAAGCCTTCGGAAGTTCGGCATCCCCCCAACAACTCTCACCAACTTCTACACTTGTGCTGTAGAAAGCATTTTATCAGGATGCATCAACAGCTTGGTTTGGGAACAGTTCTATCCAAGACTGCAAGAGATTGTAGCAAATTGTGGACGCAGCCTAGGCCATTACATAAAAAAACCTTCCTTTCATCGACTCCATTTATACCTCACATAGAAACATAGAAAATAGGTGCAGGAGTAGGCCATTTATCCCTTCGAGCCTGCACCGCCATTCAATATGATCATGGCTGATCATCCAACTCAGTATCCTGTACCTGCCTTCTCTCCATACCCCCTTATCCCTTTAGCCACAAGGGCCACATCAAACTCCCTCTTAAATATAGCCAATGAACTGGCCTCAACTACCTTCTGTGGCAGAGAATTCCAGAGATTCACCACCTTCTGTGTGAAAAATGTTTTTCTCATCTCGGTCCTAAAAGATTTCCCCCTTATCCTTAAATTGTGACCCCTTGTTCTGGACTTCCCAACATCGGGAACAATCTTCCTGCATCTAGCCTGTCCAACCCCTTAAGAATTTTGTAAGTTTCTATAAGATCCCCCCTCAATCTTCTAAATTCTAGCGAGTACAAGCCGAGTCTATCCAGTCTGTCTTCATATGAAAGTCCTGCCATCCCAGGAATCAACCTGGTGAACCTTCTCTCTACTGCCTCTCTAATGGCAAGAATGTCTTTCCTCAGATTAGGAGACCAAAACTGTATGCAATACTCCAGGTGTGGTCTCACCAAGGCCCTGTACAACTGCAGTAGAACCTCCCTGCTCCTATACTCAAATCCTTTTGCTATGAATGCTAACATACTATTTGCTTTCTTCACTGCCTGCTGCACATGCTTGCCTACTTTCAATGATTGGTGTACTATGAAACCCAGGTCTCGTTGCATCTACCCTTTTCCTCATCGGCCACCATTCAAATAATAGTCTACTTTCCTGTTTTTGCCACCAAAGTGGATAACCTCACATTTAGCCACATTATACTGCATCTGCCATGCATTTGCCCACTCACCCAGTCTATCCAAGTACCTTGCAGCCTCCTAGCATCCTCCTCACAGCTAACACTGCCCCCCAGCTTTGTGTCATCAGCAAACTTGGAGATGTTGCATTCCAATTCCTTTGTCCAAATCATTAATATATATTGTAAATAGCTGGGGTCCCAGCACTGAGCCTTGCGGTACCCAACTAGTCACTGCCTGCCATTCTGAAAAGGACCCGTTTACTCCTACTCTTTGCTTCCTGTCTGCCAGCTAGTTCTCTATCCACATCAATACTGAACCCCCAATACCGTGTGCTTTAAGTTTGTATACTAATCTCTTATGTGGGACCTTGTCGAAAGCCTTCTGAAAGTCCAGATATAACACATCCACTGGTTCTCCCTTATCCACTCTACCAGTTACATCCTCGAAAAATTCTATAAGATTCGTCAGACATGATTTACCTTTCATAAATCCATGCTGACTTTGTCCAATGATTTCACCACTTTCCAAATGTGCTGCTATCCCATCTTTAATAACTGACTCTAACAGTTTCCCCACTACCGATGTTAGACTAACTGGTCTGTAATTCCCTGTTTTCTCTCTCCCTTTTTAAAACGTGGGATTACATTAGCTACCCTCCAATCCTCAGGAACTACTCCAGAAAAATTTTGAAAAATCACTAATGCATCCACTATTTCTGCGGCTACTTCCTTAAGTACTCTGGGATGCAGCCTATCTGGCCCTGGGGATTTATCGGCCTTTAATCCATTCAATTTACCTAACACCACTTCCCGGCTACCCTGGATTTCACTCAGTTCCTCCATCTCATTTGACCCCCGGTCCCCTGCTATTTCTGGCAGATTCTTTATGTCTTCCTTAGTGAAGACAGAACCAAAGTAGTTATTCAATTGGTCTGCCATGTCTTTGTGCCCCATGATCAATTCACTAGTTTCTGACTGCAATGGACCTACATTTGTTTTAACTAATCTTTTTCTCTTCACATATCTATAAAAACTTTAGCAGTCAGTTTTTATGTTCCCTGCCAGTTTTCTTTCATAATCTATTTTCCCTTTCCTAATTAAGCCCTTTGTCCTCCTCTGCTGGACTCTGAATTTCTCCCAGTCCTCTGGTAGGCTGCTTTTTCTGGCTAATTTGTATGCTTCATCTTTTGCTTTGATACTATCCCTGATTTCCCTTGTTATCCACGGATGCACTACCTTCCCTGATTTATTCTTTTGCCAAACTGGGATGAACAATTGTTGTAGTTCATCCATGCAGTCTTTAAATGCCTTCCATTGCATATCCACTGTCAACCCTTTAAGAATCAATTGCCAGTCTATGTTGGCCAATTCACGTCTCATACCCTCAAAGTCACCTTTCTTTAAGTTCAGGACCCTTGATTCTGAATTAACAATGTCACTCTCCAACCTAATGAAGAACTCAACCATATTATGGTCACTCTTGCCCAAGGGGCCACGCACAACAAGATTGCTAACTAACCCTTCCTCATTACTCAATACCCAGTCTAGAATAGCCTGCTCTCTCTTTGGTTCCTCTAAATGTTGGTTTAGAAAACTATCCAAGAAATCCTCTTCCTCAGCGCCCTTGCCAATTTGATTCACCCAATCTATATGTAGATTGAAGTCACCCATTATAACTGCTTTACCTTTGTTGCACGCATTTCTAATTTCCTGTTTGATGCCATCCCCAACTCCACTACTACTATTAGGTGGCCTGTACACAACTCCCACTAGCGTTTTCTGCCCCTTAGTGTTTTGCAGCTCTACCCATATCGATTCCACATCCTCCAAGCTAATGTCCTTCCTTTTTATTGCGTTAATCTCCTCTCTAGCCAGCAACGCTACCCCACCTCCTTTTCCTTTCTGTCTATCCCTCCTGAATATTGAATATCCCTGGATGTTCAGCTCCCAGCCTTGGTCACCCTGGAGCCATGTCTCCGTGATCCCAACTCTATCATAGTCATTAATAGCTATCTGCACATTCAACTCATCCACCTTATTACGAATGCTCCTTGCATTGAGACACAAAGCCTTCAGGCTTGTTTTTAAAAACATTCTTACCCCTTATACAATTATGTTGAAAAGTGGCCCTTTTTGATTTTTGCCCTGGATTTGTCTGCCTACCACTTTTACTTTTCACCTTGCTACCTATTGCTTCTACCCTCATTTTACACCCCTCTGTCTCTCCACTCACACATTTAAGAAACTCTTTCCCTTTAACTCCATCCTCGACTATCCCATTTGACACCCCACCCCCCTTATTCAGTTTAAACCACCCGTGTAGCAGTGGCAAACATGCCTGCCAGAATGCTGGTCCTCCACCTGTTAAGATGCAATCCGACCCTTTTGTACTGTTCCCCCTTACTCCAAAACAGATCCCAGTGATCTAAGAATCTAAATCCCTGCCCCGTGCACCAGTTGCTCAGCCACACGTTCAGGTCCCGTATCTCCCTGTTCCTGCTCTCGCCAGCACGAGGAATTGGAAGCAAACCAGAGATAACAACCCTGGAGGTCCTGCTTTTCAGCATTTTTCCGAAAGTCACGCTGCAGAATATTGATCCCCTTCTTTCCGACATCGTTTGTGCCGACATGCACTACCACTATTCACCTTCGCCCTTGAGGATTTTCTGCACTCTGTCCGTGACATCCTGGATCCTGGCACCAGGAAGGCAGCACACCATCCTCGAATCCCGTCTGTTGCTGCAGAAACCCCAGTCTGTACCACTCACAATGGAGTCTCCCACTATAAAACTCACGCTGCGTAGGCAAGGCCAGCAGCATAATCAAGGATGAGTCGCACCCTGCCACTCCCTCTTCTCCTCCTTCCCCCCCCCCCCCCCCCCCATTAGCCAAAAGGTATATAGAAATGTGAAAACGCACACCTTCACTTTCAGCGACAGTTTATACCCAGCTGTTATCAGGCAACTGAACCATCCTACACAAATAGAGAGCAGTCCAGAACTACAACCAAACCCATCGGTGACCTTCGGACTATTTTTGATCGGGCTTTACTGGTTTTATCTTGCACTAAATGTTATTCCCTTATCATGTATCTATACACTGTGAATGGCTCAATTGTAATCATGTATGATCTTTCCGCTGACTGGTTAGCACACAACAAAAACTTTTCACTGTACCTCGGTACACATGACAATAAACTAAACTGATGTTCAGTTCAGCCAGGTAGATAATGCTCCCCCCCCACAACTGTTTTCTCCTGTAGAGGGACACGTCTCTCCTATGAACCTCTCCGACGGCCCAAAATCTCCATTAAAAAAACAGAGCTATAGGGGAAAGAAATGAACCATATTACTGCTCAGCGCATCTAATCAAATGAAGTTTGAGTGGACCACAGGGTGCTTCCAATGCAGAAAGATAAAATCAGGTTAAAGAAAACACTGCAGCATGGAAGTCTAATGTTTCAGAACACTGCAGATATTTCCAAGAGGTACTTTAAACATAATCTGTAAAACAGTTGCCACATTTACTCATCACTGTTAACATAACAGCCATTTTTTAACATCTGAAATACTAAGTGAAACAATCGTCTGCACTCAACAGTATCTACATGATAGTGGACGCATGCTGCTTATTGTCTCATACACCATTTGATGACCGAGTAAATTAGATGCGACTCCTTGTACACTGCACAGTATAGTAGACAATTGTTAATATTTTAAATTAGCATTGCACTGCTCCACATATTCAAAGCACCAAAAACAACGCAATTTCGGAAATGTTAATACTTTCAAATTGTTGATCTGTGAATTTACTAAAATACGATATTTTTGAATGATGAATTACAAGGCAACATCTTTCACTCAGGGCCATTCAAAATCATTACAAAAGTCAATGTAATGTCTATTTTGGGGAAACAGAGTATCACTTTGGGAGGTAGAAACTCAGTGGGTGAGGCAGCATCTATGGAGCGAATGAATAGGTTAGTTTTCAGGTCGAGACCTTTCTTCAGACTGATGATTTTTCGATTTTTCCAGCATCTGCAGTTCTTTCTTAAACATCACTTTGGGGGTATCCGTGTCAGTTATCACACGAGGCAGAGGTAAAGGTCTTGTCATATAGCCTTTGGCCCACTGTTTTAATGACAGCCTCTGAAGAAATCCTTGTCAAATGTTGCCATTGCTTTAATGGCCACCGTGACAACCGTAAGACTATATTCACTACTGAATTGCGTTGCCTATTTCCTTCGCTCCATAGATGCTGCTGCACCCGCTGAGTTTCTCCAGCATTTTTGTGTACCTTTGTTCATTAAGGCTGGTCAATTCTGGAAACTTCAAACCAGTGGTCAGGATAATTTCAATCTATTTCCTATTTAGTATTATTTGAGGTCCATGGACCCACAACATAAAATGGGATCCCCCAAATCACAAGAGCAAATTTGAGTTATTTATTAAAAGAAGTGTCCAGTGAATAAAGTTCCCACTATGGCTGTATTGTAGATAATCCATACAGTGCCACAGTGTCGTGGTCGGGGGGCTTGTGTGTCTCAGTGACCCCTAGAGCTATGCCAGCGGGAGATTCGTCTCCTAGTTAGGGTCTCCCATGCTGGACAGGTCGAAGGTTATAGACGTGACGAAGAGCGATCCACTGGTCCTCCAGGTTGGAGGTTGAGCACAGGGCTAACAACCCTGTCTCGTAAAACAAATATGTTACGGAAACAGCAACTGAAGGAATCAACACTGAGTGGAGGACCTTCGTTGCTGCCCTACATGCCAGGAGGCATAATAGGCAGTAAGTAAGGAAGTAACACAGTGCCACATATAGAACACCAATCATCATTTCTAAAGGTGCTGCATATTTTTACCCTCTTATTTTGCAATCTATTCAAATATCAATTTTCAAAAGGCCCAGGGAAATATACTGCACTGCAAAATTCTGAATAACTCAAATTATTGAACATGATTAAACTACTTTTACCATCATGAATGAGACATAATATCCTTTATAGCAAGCTATTCGGGCAATAAAAAATGAAAGTAACAACAGTATGCTTGTGATTCAGAAAATGAGGATTCATCCACAGTGCAGAGATAAAACCAATGTTGGGAAGATGTAGGCCACATAAATAATTCACAGTTACATGATCTATTCCATACTGATAACACAACATCATTGCCAAGTAATTCCAGAGGGGTTCAAATGTAATTTTTTAAACTTCTATCGCTTTAAATCACTTTCTAGAAAAATCAATAAGCTTTAAATGTTAAAATAGGATTTTTATCACCATAAGAATGAATTACACATTCCAAACTCTATTAATCCTAGGAGAACAGGGTGCTCCTCAAAGACTTAAATGTCGATGTAAAGATTTAATCAAATACTATTGGAGAAACATATTTTTCAATCCATTATCAGATGATGAATCACTATATAGAGGTTGCAGGACAGTCATTAATACTCTGGTAAATTACTAAAAAGAACCAAGTATTTCATAACATTCAATTGCTGAGCCATTTAAAAAGGGTATTATAAGGCATCAAAAATTTACGTCATATTGTTGACAAAGACTGTAGTTATTTAACTAAAATAATATCTGGAAAGACTAAAGTATTTTCTTCTGACAATATATTTTGATGTGATGTAGAAATATTCTGGTGCAGGAGAAGTGATCGTTAATAAATAACCAGTTTAAAAACTTTCCAACTTCAATTTTTCAGACTTCAAACCAAGTTGCCTTTAATTCAGTGTTCATAAGAGGGAACTGCAAAATGCTGGAGAATCGAAGGTACACAAAAAAGCTGGAGAAACTCAGCGGGTGCAGTAGCATCTATGGAGCGAAGGAAATAGGCAACGTTTCGGGCCGAAACCCTTTGGGTTTCGGCCCGAAACGTTGCCTATTTCCTTCGCTCCATAGATGCTTTGTTTAAGCCGCATTGGAGTATTATGGGCCTGTCTCCTTAGGCGATTTTTTTGGCGACTGTCATAGTCGTATAACAGGTTGTCGAAAAACAGGCGGCTGGACCCCTTACGCCAATGTCTACGACAATGTCTACAACAACCTACCTCCTAGTCGACATCAGAAGTGCCGTATTGGAGTGGCTTAGTTCATTCTAAGAGGCAGCTCTATAGGACTTTGTTTAAGCCGCATTGGAGTATTATGGGCCTGTCTCCTTAGGCGATTTTTTTGGCGACTGTCATAGTCGTATAACAGGTTGTCGAAAAACAGGCGGCTGGACCCCTTACGCCAATGTCTACGACAATGTCTACAACAACCTACCTCCTAGTCGACATCGAGCTGCCGCCAACCGGCGACCATTAGGGCGTTCACCTACGACCACACCTACGTCCACCAAGGTAAGACTATTCAGTCGCCGGTACTTGACGCGGTTGACATAGGTAACCGCCAATGGAATTCACCGGTCAGCACCGGCGACAACCTACGTCATCCTGGCGACAACCTATGTCATCCTGTGACAGCACCTACGTCAGGCTTGACGGTCGTTGATAGTCAAGCCCAAATTGTGCCAAAAGTTTTGAGAGGGTATTTCAAAATCCAGCGGCGGACAGGCTAGATGCAGGAAGATTGTTACGATGTTGGGGAAGTCCAGGACAAGGGGTCACAGCTTAAGGATAAAGGGGAAATCCTTTAAAACCGAGATGAGAAGAACTTTTTTCACGCAGAGAGTGGTGAACTCTGCACTCTCTGCCACCCTAAGGGTATTTGCCTAAGTGGGACAGGATTTAAGATGCAGTTAGATGTGGCCCTTGTGGCAGAAAAGATCGGGGGGTTTGGAGGGGGTGGCAGGTTGGATAGCTGACAGGTTGGATCAGACATGATCAGATTGAATGGCGGTCTGGAATGCTCAGAGGGCCGAATGTGCCTTTGATAGAAGTATATTTCTATATGTTTCTATATTTCTATGTACAATCAGAACTTTTTCCAGCACTGTCCAACACTAAAGTGAGAGGAGGAAAAGTTTAATGTGAATGTGCGGGGCAAGGTTTTTTTATACAGAGTGGTGGGGGCCTGAATTGCATTGCCAGGGGTAGCAGACACGACAGTGGCATTTAAGAGGCTTTTGGTTAGGCATATGGAAGTGCAGAGAATAGACAGATATGGATAATGTACAAGAAGGAACTGCAGGTGCTGGTTTAAACCAAAGATAGACACAAAAAGCTGGAGTAACTCAGCGGGACAGGCAGCATCCCTGGAGAGCAGGAAATGGTGACATTTCTGGTTTCCAGCTCCACTCCAGGTAATGAATGCACATCTGAGATTTCAATACAATACTGAAGGTAGGCAACATCAAAGCTCTCCTTTCTTGGAAGGGATGTGAAACCAAAAGGACCTGAAACCCGGACTACCTGCACAGGGGGATAAAAGAACCTATGACATTGTAGAGGAAAAGACAGTAAAACAAAAAAAATCCAAGCATCCTGGTCTAATTTGTTCTCAACAAACACCACAAACAGCAAGTTATCACAATTCCGATTATGCAACACTGCTCGATGTACACTGTTTTTACATTTGCTTTAAAAACAATGACAAACTTCCAAAGTGATGGATACTGAGTGTTCTATGGAAATGAAATGATCTTCCTCTGCAAAAAACATTGAGAGACAGCTAATTTCAGTGACAACAACAAAAATGCACTAAAATAGTGTAAAACATGGTGAAAATGACTCAAAATAGAGGCGTCTCTGAATCCATTTTGCAGTATTTATTCATCAATAAACTGCACATACATTAAGGGCAGAGTATCATTTTTTTTTCTATGCAATGAAATAGAACACAGAATCTCATGGTTCACTTGGGGCATTTTAGGCATGCCAAGTAGAACTTTAAAAGAAAAATCCCAAATAATGGCACGGTGGCGCAGCAGTAGAGTTGCTGCCTCACAGCGCCAAAGACAGTGGCTTGATCCTGACTATGAGTGCCGACCTGCGTGGGATTTTTCAGGGAACTCCAGTTTCTTCCTACACTACAAAGATGTACAGGTTTATAGGCCAATTGGCTTGGTAAAATTGTAAATTGGCCCTGGTGTGTGTTGGATAGTGCTAGTGTGTGGGGATCGCTGGTCATCGCGGACCAAGTGGGCCTGTTTCCACGCTATATCTCTAAACTAAACTAAAGATTGACATTTCACCATTTGAGTGGAAGAGAATATCAGTAGTTAAATTGTATGACAGAAATAAATCAAACCAAAGGACCTACAGGAGCGATACTTAAATACTACAATTTAAAGTACCAGATTCGTTACTTGTACAAATTATGTAGGATTGAAATAAAGCAAGAAACAAATCTTGATGCTCACTCTTCATACACAAGTTTTCAATGTGCTCCATGAACAAACTGGCAATGGGGTCAAATAGCAGGCAAGCATCAATGTAGGCTGCAGGACAAATAGTAACAGCAGGGTTAATTGGCAAATATATAAAGATTGATTTGTGGAAATAGGTCAACTGACCATTTCATGTGGAGTGGAGCCATTTTATTGAACTTAATTGCCTTACTGAGGTTTATGCTTGCTGTCAGTATAGCAAAGTTAAAAGGGCAATCTGCAATTAAACACAATTCTAAATTTAAATTTGATTTCCTCACCCTACCCACTAGATCTCTACTCTTCAAACCACAAAGTTCAATCTTTTGTTAAGATGGGTTTCTGCTGCCATGTGAAAAGGGCAAAGTCAAAGATCACAGTAATAATTTGTCTATTTCCCTCCATGGATGCCGCCTGACCACCGACTCCCTTCAAATTATTTTTTGCTCAACACAATAATATAATTTTGCAACAGGAGCATCACAACTGCGCGACCACTAGCCCATGTCATATACATGTGTAAGGCTGCATACAAGGACACACTTATGGCCGGGGACAGCAATATCACCATTAAATCAACTTAGTTTGAGTGTAACAGATTTTACGCAGATCAATTTTCTGCAAGGATCCTCCATTCACTGCGCTTTTTTCCAGAAATACACAACTTTCATCAGTAGAAGGTCCAGTAGGTTTTATTCCCCATGCTTGTTCAGTAGACTGTTTTTAAGTGTGTCTTATACCCATTGCACTTCAATGATGTTGATTGACAGTAACTCTTCAACCATTCTGGTATTTGCTATTGCACAGTTGATGTAAACCTACTGGAAAATATGCCACAAACAACATGCACATCTTCCTGAGAGCACCCAAAAAAAAAAATGACACCGAGGTATAGAGAGATATATTAGACCAGATGACCAAAATCACCAGCAGGATGATGAAGTGACTTAAAAATGTGTTTTTTTTAAAATGTTCTTTCAGTATTTACAGAATAACGGTTATTTAAAATCCCAAATGCCATTGTTAGTTCATACTTTACTCAGATGGTTGTGCACTTGGTCATCAGTCAAAATGAAAGAATCTCTTTTACACCACACGTCTCATATGCAAATAGAAAATTCCAAGAAAAATTACATCATGCATGGACAATTTCACAAATTCTGGTCCTGAAATATCAATACTGACATTTCAGAAAACTTCATTAGTCATGAAGTAGTAAACAAGGCTTTGAATCAATTCTCGCTCCATCTTTCAGCTGTTTACTTAATATTATGGCTGAAATTTATGTCAATTAAAAACTGCAAAATAAAACTGATACAAGATCCCAGTAGTTCTGTCATGAATCATCCAAAAAGTCAGCGATGATCTTGTCCTTCGAATTCTATCAGGCATTACCCTTTGTCATTTTGATCCTGCTGCATTTCATTTTTTTTCTTTCACTGCTGTACCCGAGCCACCTCTTTGACTTTCAGCTTGCTCACTTACTATTTACAACTTTGCCTTTCCGAGTTCAAGAACTGAATTATCACATAGTAATCTTCTCCATACCTTTCGACAAGACATTCAAAACCCTGCTTTCTCTTTCACAATAGGTAACATTTTGCTATTGTAATGGCTTTGTTACATTTTCTAAGCTATCCGGAAAAAAAAATCTGTCTCTGTGATTCCACCTTTCGAAACAACTCTACAATAATTCCGACCCAAAACGTTATTTATTCTTTTTCTCCAGAGATACTGCCTGATCCACTAAGTTACTCCAGCATTTGGTGTCTATCTTTGATATAAAACAGCATCTGCAGTTACTTTCTACACATTTCCTCTGCAACAATTATGGCAACTCCAAAACAAATAATTTCTCAAGGACAATATTAATCCCATTTCTAAAATCGCCCTTTAGGTAGCTCTGACTAGATTGAGATATTGAAAATGCTAGTTATAGAGTCAGAGTCTTACAGCACAGAAACAGGCCCGACGGCCCAGTGTCCGTGCCAACCAAATGCCCCATCTATGCTAGTCCCACCTACCTTGTTTGGGCAATATCTCTCTAAACCTTTCTCATCCATGTACATGTCTAAATGTCTTTGATATGCAGTTATTCCATTAAGTTATACATTTTCAGCTGGAGTTGCCAGTCTTACTTCATCCCATACTAACCTCCAATTGGTACATGAAACGTTTTGTTCATTCCTAGATACAAGAATGGCATATTCAATATCTAGTACTTTTTCTCCATCACTGCGCTAAATTAAGCAGTAGGCATTTCAATTAAATAATATTTTAACTGAGGAAATTAAAACAGTGGATTTTTCTAATTTTCTCACCTTTTCCCTACATATGAGGTATTGAGGGCAAATATTGAGGGCTATATGGACTTTAAGGCCTAAAGGCATTTGATAAGGTTTTGCATGGTCGCTGTTCTGGAAAGTTAGATCGCATGGGATCCAGGGAGAGCAAGCTAACTGGATGCATAATTGGCTTCATGGAAGGAAGCAGAGGGTGTGGTGGAAGGCTGGTTGTCTGACTGTAGGTCTGTGACTGGTGGTATACCTCAGGGATTGGTGCTAGGCCCATTGCTTTTTGTGGTTTTCGAATAACAAGTCCGCAGATGAGTTTTAAATAGGTGATATCGTAGAAAGTGAAGATGATTATCAATAATTACAGCAGGATCGTGATCAGCTGGTCAAGTAGGCCGTGGAACTGTGAATCGAGTTTAAGGCAAGTAAGTTGCATTTTGAGGTCAAATCAGTTATACCAGTTATACCAGTAGGCGGCGCGACTCTCGTCAGCAGCGGCCTCTGCAGCCCGTCTGCGTTTTTATTATTTTTTGTCTATGTTTTTATGTAATTTTTGTTATTTTTTTGTTGGGGTGTGTGTGGGGGGGGTGGTGGGGGTGGGGTGGGAGGGAGGGGGTAACTTTTAAATCTTTCACTGCACGGGAGACCCGACCTTTTCTTTGTCGGGTCTCCGTTGTCGTTGGGGCTGCAACAAGGAGCGGCCTCCAACAGGAGAAGACCGGGGGCTCTGGTGCCGACGAGACCGTTGCGGAGCTGGCCGAGTCCAGAGTGGGTGGAGCGGTGGTGGAGAGCTGCTGCGGCCCGATTCGGAGGCTGCAACTGCGGGTCTGGCGGACGGTGCACACGGGAGCCCGCGGGTCCCTGGAGGGAGACCGCTTTTCAGGGCTCCCGCAACGGCGACTTCTCCCGCCCGAGTTGCGGGGTCGAAGAGCTCCTGGAGCGGGGCCTCACAGCACCGCCCCGCGCGGCTTGGAATGGCCGCGGGACTCTGCGAGCGCACGCCGGGGGCTCCAACATCAAGAACCCGGTGTGCGATCTTGCATCACCCGGCGTGGCCTTAATGGCCGCGGGACAATCGCCATCGCCAGCCGGGGGCTTTGACTCTGACTCTGACATCGGGGGGAGAGTGCAGTGGCGAGGGGGGGGGGGAGTGGAGAGAGATAAGTTTTTTGGCCTTCCATCACAGCAATGTGATGGATGTTTATGTAAATTATGTTGTGTCTGGGGTCTATTTGTTTGTAATGTATGGCTGCAGAAACTGCATTTCGTTTGGACCTCAAGGGGTCCAAATGACAAATAAATTGAATTGAATTGAATTGAATTGAATTGGAAAAAGAAAAAAAAAGAAAAAAAATCAGGGCAGGACCATCACAGTGAAGGACAAGACCCTGGCAATATTGTAGAGTAAAGGGATCTTGGAGTACAGGAATACAGTTCCCTAAAAGAGGTGTCACAGGTGGATAGGGTGGCAAAGAGGCTTTGGTACATTGATCTTCATCAGTCAGAGTATTGACTATAGAAGCTGGGACGTTTTGTTACATTTGTACAAGACTTGGTGAGGCTGCCTTTGAAGCATAGCGTTGAGTTTTGGTAACCCTAGAGAAAGGGTGACTATCTACATCCAACTCAGTTTTGTTCAACTCTTTGGTAGCACAGTTTTTTTCACTATTTATTGGTACACATGACAAAATAAACCAATGCCAATAAATATAGTTTGTAGTTAATAAGATATTTAGACAAAACACAAAATAACTGGTTAGAATCATGTTGACCTTTCTTCCTTAGGGTGGTAGAGGTCAACAACATAGATCCATTTAAGAGGAAGCTGGAAAATACACAAAGAAATAAGGAATAAAATGATATGTATGTATGTTGAGAAGTTTGTGGAATAATGATCATAATTCAAAGCACTTCGGAGCACCTGGGATTTGTGCTATGAATACAATACACAGTAAATATCAAAATGTTCAGATAGCTTGGGGCCTTGCAACTTTGACTGGTTCAATGAAACCTGTACAATTGCCCATTCTCCAATGTAGCAAATAAACACTGCACGGGCAGGTCAAGGAAACCAGGGGAAGAAGCTTGCTAGAAAGTGGAAGCACAAGCTCATCCCAGTGCATTACAGCCATCTCCTTGAGACAACACTTGCATTTGCAATTGATCAATTACTCTAAAAGGAAACTATGATCACAGTAACTTGCAGAAGACTGCAGCATTTAAAGCAACAGCCTGACTAGATGAATGATCCACTGGAAATGCTGGCAAGGCTTTGAAGTGGGGAACAACTCCCACGTGTGGAACGAAAAAGTCCATGGGATTGATAGTGTCACGGTACATTTCAGTCAGAGGTACTGGCAGTTTCTGAATATCCAGCATAAAGCAAATTACATGGGTCCTTTTGCAATAGAACCAGATGACAGTTCCAATCTCTACACATGAAAGAGTCGGTCAGATTACAAAATCGTCATCCAGAAATGGCGAAAATAAAAGGTAAGCTATTATAGAGACATCCTGCCCTGGCAAACAAAGAATCTCTTGAAATGAGTTGCTGTACTCAACATAGAAGCACCGCATTACATAATTAAATTTTTGATTATTTGTCGTCTCTCTAAGGTGGAAGAGGTTGATAGTGGCTGGGTATTTCCTCAGCATCCATCATCAGTAAAAGGCCTGCACATTAGATCCAGCAGTGACAGAGTTCTGTAAATAAAGAAACGCAGGGACCATTTGCTCCAACTTCAAAGAAAGAGCAGCAGTAAGCGAGGACATTTTAAATGTTGAGAGATCCAGTGAGGCTACACAGAAACCGCAGCTTTTGGACAATCCTGTCTCCAAATATCCCCACGTAGGAAAATAGAACTAGTTTACATTTTCCTATGTTTCATATCCAGTATTTTCTTAGATTGCAGCATATAAAATGGACCTCTCACGTCACGAGTAATATTGGACTACGGGCAGTTAAAAATAGGTGGATACTGTCTAGACCAAATTACACTGCCACTTGAATGATTTCCCACCTACATCACTTGGATTATTTGCACATTAAAAGACAGAACCAACCCATGAAGTCAGATTTACTCTTTTTCAAAGCCATGGTTTTTTTTCCACTTCACAAGCCCAAGAAAATAACTGGTGACAAAAACAATCTTGACACCTTTGCCGTCTCGCACAATCGAACAGCCCGCGCAAAACGCTACAGTATCGCAGCAGAGGCAATGTTTTGTTTCATATCCCATAAGTTGCACGACTGTGAAATTAATATTATGGCAATTAATTGAAGCAAGCAGTGTATTAATCCCCTCCCCACCACACAATTTAGCATATTTTCACAATGTAGGCTCTTGAAAAAAATCCATAAAATAACAATAAACAAATACAATTGGCTTCAGTAGGTTTTTTTTTTAAACTACAATATGGTTGTGGGCTTTGGTCTTCAGACTTCGTGCCTCTTGAATGTGTTTGTCACAGCTGAGAGAGGGTTTTCTATTTCTAAGCAAAGCCACCAGATGGAGTGCATTGCTGCTGGGGTGGGGTAGCCAAAACGGTCTACTTTGCTCTCCCACCTTAACTCCCTTTCTCCACAGTCCATCCGCCAGTTATTCTTCCCTCAGACAATGATGGAAAAGATTACTTTGATTATTGATGAACAACCTACTCACCTTTTTGTAAGGGCGAATTAAAACTTACATTTTTAAAAAATACCCCCCAAAAATTTCAGTTCTGAAAAAACTCGACAGACTACCCCATTTAAATACAGCTTTAATGACACAGATTTTCTTGTTGTTTATGAATATTTTCAGCAAGGTTCTACGTGCAAATAATATAAATGATGCCTGTAAAGGGATCAAATTATTTAACTATCATTGAATAACACTTGCTGAGTATATCCTAGGCTGGTTCAAAAATACCTGGCACAAAATATAAATGAGCATGCAAAGTTTTGCATATTCTTTAGTTTTAAACTGCTAGTATTATTCTGATTATCAAAAAAAATTAAACCACTAATATTAGCATTTGGTTTAAAAATACTAAAACATTATATTTCATCTTGGTTGTAGTGTTTAGCATAAACACTGCCACCGCATTGCACTACACTATTTTTCAATTAAAAAGGTCCAGATGTTCATGAAGCTCCAGTAGGCACAGACACTTACGAGAAATGCTTTATCTGCATTGCAATAATCACTACTACATCAGTTCTAGGCTGTATTACCATATTCATGATTTTTCAACCTATTATTCTACCCCACCTCCTAACACACCAGTTAATTATACAGTATAGCAAACAAACGATCTACTTTGATTGCTGTAGTGCATTTTGGGTTCGATGAAGACTTATTTTTCTAACAGGTCAGAGATGCAAAATGAGAGGACTGATGCTATAATGACTAATATTTGACACATGTCAGGTACTTGAGGTATTTTCACTTTGCAGCATCTTTATACTAAACGGTTTGCCTGTACATTTTGTGGAATAGAGTGTTTTATGAATTGTAAATTTTCAATATTTTATAAAATGCACCATTTTAAAACCAATGTATTACATCTCACTATTGTCTATTACGTACATGGCAAACTAATAGAAATTTTTAAATATGGGTATCATAGCTTTGCAGTGGTAATTAAATAAATAGCCACTGTTTCACAAATCATTCCCTTAATTAGTTTTAAAAAGACACATCACATACTCTGGCTTTAAAACCATCTGAAACTCACAGAAGGAAGTGAATGTTACCGCAACAAATCTGTGCTGCTCCATCCCCATCGTCAATAGGCAGCCACAGTTCCCTATAATACCATGCAGCCCCGAGGCTCTCTCACAGTTTTCACAGGTGCTGGAATCAGCTGGAATTCAACTCCAGCTGCTCAGAGAAGATGTTCGATTTAATTATTCTCCGCTTTCCCAAAGGAAAACGAGAAAATGAAGGGAACAAAAGAGCACAAGAACACAGCCGAAATCCAAGACGGTCTGCAAATATCCTTGACTAAGATTGTGACAACAATGATGTCTAATATATAGAACTGGGTTGAATTACATAAACAGAGGGATTTTAGCCTCAAAGAAGAGAGCATTCCCAGACATTCCAATTACAGGTAGTAAGATTTAATGCCCATTTCTCATTTCCTTTGTATAATTTTCAACACAGAATGACTTATGTGTAACGCACTTGAATTATGTTTGAACAACCTAATATTCTAGTCTATTATTATAAAAGTTAGAAGTATGCCCATAGCAAACAATTCACGGTTTTTCCTTGTGAGACATTGTTTTTTTAGCCAGTAGGCCACTTTAGGATTTATTGCGTATTAAAATATTTAATGCTGAAACAGAATCAGAAGGCAAAAGCTCAACTATCACAGCAGCAATAGGGCTGAGTATTAGTGACCACAACTGGACATCAAATGTGAAGAGGCTAAGAGGAGAAACCTCACAAACATTCAGAATCTTCGAAAACCGAGAGTTTTCATCCTCCTGTCTGTAATGAGATCGAACCCCTCGAGTCCGTTGCAGCCTCATTACACTCGGAGCCATCTGCTATTTGCTACCTTACAAAGCTTGCATCTAATTTTAGGCTTTCTGATAAGTTGTAATATAGAGACAATAACGCAAATTGTTCATTGCAGCCATGGGTCTTCAGTTCATCCTGCTTTTCAACATTACATCCTCAATGAAGATAATAAGTCAATAATTTGTCAGTTCCCAAACATCCACTGTTAATAGTGTATTAAAATAATCAGTAAAATAAAGTAGATACTAAATTGGATGAAATGATTCTAGGAGGACAGAACTCAACAGCACATGGTAAAGGTGGAGATTTCACATCATGAAGATTGATGTGTCAGAATTCCACCATTGATTGAACAGAATGCTGGTACCTCTGCAACGAGTGCCCAGGAGCATAATCTCCTGGCATTGTAATACAACTACTACTTTCTGTAACTATTGGGCACTTACAATTGGAAAAGTTTAAAGTTGCGCCACATCATGCAATTCACTCAGTTTAACAATTTTCTCTTGAAACCGGACAAAAAAAAATTAAATCAAGCAGCCTTTAAAATAATTTTAATTTCTGATAGCAATTATTATGGCATAACTACAAAAATGATTTAGGCCGTTAATAAAAATCTATCCTCTACACTCAGAAATAATCCTTGGAGTATTCTATGTTGAAGTTGCACCAGAGAAATAGCAATGCCCAAAGATTTACAACCTCTCCAGTCAAGAAATCTTTCCTCATCTCAAGGCCTGAAAAATAATACTTTAAAGCCACAGATCAAAAATAATGTGTTCTTTTTTTCGGGGTAAATCTGCATTAAGGCATAATGAAGCACAATTTTCAAAGAGATCATTTTGGCTGACATTTGAAATACATAGCCTGCATAAAACGAGAAAATTAGTTAAAGGATGATTTTTATTCAAGAATCACACCGCCATTTTAAATTAAGCTCCAAACAACTACCATGGAACCCATTGTTCATACATGCATTAATGGTGGCTCCAAAAGAACAGACAATAGCTGCGGTCAAGTCAAGCAGAGAACTCAATGCGCAGAGACTGCAGCTTAATTTATTTAGTGCAGACAATAATTCAATAGTGCAGATAAGTCTGAAGAAGGGTCTCGACCCGAAACGTCACCTACTACTTTTCTCCATAGATGCTGCCTCACCCGTTGAGTTTCTCCAGCATGTTTTGTCTACTTTAGATTTTTCCAGCTTCTGCAGTTCCTTCTTAAACACTGCAGCTTAATTCACTCATTTAAGTTAAGAATGGAGGGTTTTTTTTTAAGGGGAAAAATTGAGGTAATTTTCCCATCACTACTTTTCCGTGACTAAGGAAATTCCCATCTGCTGCGTCCACCAATCCTGCAACAGAACGTGATCTTATTTCAAACAGCTGGATGCCGAGTTTCCTTGCATATATACATCTTCTCTGAAATGTCCCGGAATTCCTCCTGCTCATCATTGTAACCAATTAGAAAAAAGTGAAAGCCCTTAACCCGAGACAAAATAGCCCACTAAATATAAAAATACAGAACCATTGGACCAGACAAACTTTGTTCACACAATTTTATACCATTGTAAATCAGTTCAATCATACACCTGTCAGATAGCCATAAAACAATCATGAACATGAATAAATGTATAATACTCTCTTCAATACTTCAAATGCAAAATAAGCAGATTGAAAGTTCCATGATTACATTGACCATTTTAGTAATAAGCTAGATCAATACAGAAGTTGCAGATTCTATGCTCGATTTCAGCTAGAACCACAACATTTGGCCAAAGCTCAGTGACCTAAATATTTATTAACTGTGTGCAGGAATTTAAACAATGATGAATCTCAAGCTCAATTCTCAACAGTCACCATCAAAGGCCAAGCTTTTGAGAATTACTTTCTCTCCAAAAAAAAATAATAATCAACAAGCGGCAATGTCAGGAAATGAAAGCGAAGGCACCAACCTAGGCAGGAAAAATTGGAAGGCAAAGAAATAACTTTTGCAGCTGTAAAAAAGTAACATCAGCAATGAGTTTCTTATCAAGGCATTAAAGCTTTTCTCCAAACTAAATCAACCAAATTAAACCATGGCTCAGGTTTTAATCTCTGCAGTGCAGACAAGTCAATAGTGTAAGCAGGAGCAAAAATCAGTAAGAGTTTCATTTCTGAAAGTAGACCAGTGATCTTAGGAATGGCACAAAGGCACCGCAGGTAGAGCTGCTTCCACACAATAACAAAGACTCGGGTTCGATCCTGACCTCAGGTGCTGTCTGTAGTGTTTGCAGGTTCTCCGTGACTGCGTGGGTTCCCTCCGGCTGCTCGTTTCTTCCCATATCCCAGAGATTTGCAGCTTTGTAGGTTAGTGGCGGCGCCTAACGGCAGCGGCTCAACTACAGTCGTCTGTCTTTTTTTATTTTTGTCTTGTTAAATGTATGTCTTTGAGTCAGTTTTTATTATTTTTTTTAGCTGTGTATATGTGGGGGGTGGTGGGGGGGGGCTGTGGGGGAAACCGTTAAATCTCTTCCCTGTGCGGGGACCCGACTATTCCCTGTCGGGTCTCGGATGTCGTTGGGCCTAACATCGTGGAGCCGGCGGCAACCTCCGGCCGGGACTAACCCGAGGGCTCCAGTTGCAGAGCCTGCGGAACTGACATCGCGGAGCTGGCCAACTTCGGAGCGGGAAGAGCTGTGGTGGCGTGTGGCTGCGACCCGACTTTTGGAGTTCGGAGGCACCGGCCGCAGATCTGGTGGACGGGAACATCGGGAGCCCGCATGTCCCTGGTGGGAGACCGCTTTTCTGAGCTCCGCAACGGCGACTTCTCCCGCTGGAATCACGGGTTTAAGGACATGGAGCCGGGGCCTAACATCGCCCGGCGTGGCTCCTCTCCATCCACAAGTCCAACCTCCGCAGTTTTGGGGACAGAGCCTTCTCCAGGGCAGCTCCCAGGCTCTGGAACTCCCTCCCCCAACTGATCCGCAATTCCGTGTCCCTCACCATCTTCCAGTCCCGCCTCAAGACCCATCTCTTCACCTCTGCCTATCCTTAGCCCCACGTCCTCCTCCCTTTTCATCTGTGCATTAATTGTCTCATATTGTGTTTTGTATTGAATTCTGTCTTTACTTTTTGTACTAGTCATGTCTCTACTATTTATTTCATTCCCCTTACATGTTTTTCCTCTACCTGCAACATTTTTGTAAGGTGTCCTTGAGACTCTTGAAAGGCGCCCATAAATAAAATTTATTATTATTATTAAACGGCCTCAGGACTTACCATCGCCCGCCGGGGGGCTTTAACATCGGAGCCCCAGTTCGCCTCGACACTGCAGTTGGACTGCTGGACCGCGGGAGAAGGAACAAAGGGAAGAGATAAAGACTTTGCTTTCCATCACAGTGAGGAGATGTTGGAGACTCACTGTGATGGATGTTTATGTAAACTGTGTTAAGTGTGGGTCTTGGATTGTGTTTGTAATGTAAAAAACTGTAGAAATGGAATTTCGTTCAAACCTGAAAGAGGTTTGAATGACAATAAATAGCATTCTATTCTATTCTATTCTAATGTAGGGAATTGATGTGAAAGTGGGATAACATAAAACTAGTGCGAATGGGTAATGGATAGTCAATGTGGACTCGGCGAACTAAAGGAACCATTTCCACGTTGTATCTTTCAAATCAATCAAACTCCCTTGTACGGGCATTGATAAATGCCAGCCTTTGGCTGCAGCTCCCCTCGCACCTTCTACCTCCCCAACCCCACCGCATCGGTGAACGTTTAGGTTCAACCGACCAATTAGCTGAAATTGTGGACATTTTCCAGCAAGGAGTGCAACTCAAATCATTTCCACAATGGGAGAAGAAAAACAAATATACACAAGATGCAAGATTTTTTTTCAAATCAGCCACAGCAATTTACATCCAACTGCCCTCAAGTGGCATCGAGTTGTATACCCGTATATAATGGGTTGTGCATCGCAGATAGTTTAGTTCAGCAAATCGCCCAATGCTGGACAACCAATACCGGAAGGGGACACGCTGGAGTAACTCAGCAGGTCAGGCAGCATCTCGGGAAACCTTGAATACATGACGTTTCGGGTCTGCGCCAGAAGGGAATTGCCAAACATTCACTATATAGCAATTGCATCCTTAGATTTACTGCTTGTCATAGTATCCATTATTATATACAAGTATGAACTAAACTATACATTATAATTAACATTGGCAAATGCAGTATTTATCACTATAAAAAATTACTAATCAAATAAAATTGAGAAATGGTTTATTCTAGCATGCATGACAGCAAGCAGTTTATCCACTTGTTCCTTATTTTCTCCATGATGAACAATACTTGCTTTGCTCAAACATATTTCATTTGAAATCTTATTTATTGGAGGCTGCAATTCTCTGTTACACTTGGAAGATTACAAAAGGCATATAATCGCAATAACAAAAATAAAGGAGAATTCTCGTCTCCCACGAGTCAACTGTTTAATGTTGAAAGCCCTTGGCTTTATTTTGACTAGACCAAGTGCAGCCCCGTTGGGCCCATCCCCCAAGGCAATGTTCCACCACTCACCCATAGCCCCCAATTGCGCAGGCGCTGCTGACGGGTTCCCATTGCGACGATTTTTCCCATTTTACAAGTTATTGCGATTTTGAAATTTAAAAACGTCGCAGATGCGCTCCCACTTGCTGGCCGCACCTGCGCAGTTGGGGGAGGGTTGCCGTGACTCGCGTCACAACGGGAGTTGTGACGCGAGTCCCCCAACCCTCCCCCAACTGCGCAGGGCGCGGCCAGCAAGTGGGAGCGCATCTGCGACGTTTTTAAATTTCAAAATGGCAATAACTTGTAAAATATAAGATCAATATGAACGCATCTCACTTTTCCTCTTCAGTCCCCTATTCTCCTCCTCCATTATCTTCCCTCTCCCCACCAACCCTCCTCCGATTCATCCCCTCACCCCCCCCCTCCCTCTTCCTACCCCTATCCCCCTCCATTCCCCCTCATCCCCAGCATCCCCCCCTCCTCTTCCCCCTCCCCTCCCCCACCCTCACCTATCCCTCCCCCTCCTTTCCCCTATCCTCAGTCATCACCTCCCCCATCCCACCCCCCCACTCACTCTCCCTCCTCACCTCCCCCACTGCCCTCCTCTCCCTCACTACCCCCTCCTTTCCCCTACCCCCCCTCCTCTCTCCCAGTCTCCCCTCCTCACTCTCCCTCCCTTTCCCCTCCCCCCTCCCCTCGCCTCCCTCGATCCCCCTGCTCGCCCCACTCCTCACCTCCCCCCAATTCCACCCCCACAGTTAAAATCGCAATGCTTTTTTTTTAAATGAAACCTCCCCCTATCCCACCCCCCCCCCCCAATGAAAATCGTGATAGGTTTTTTAAATGAAATTCTCAATGAAAATATTAGCTAACTAGACCAAGTGGGACCCGTTCCCCCAATGTACTATTCCACCACTCACCCGTTCCCCCAACTCAATATTCCACCACTCACTCATAGCCCCCAACTGCGCAGGCTCAATTCCCCTCCTCCCCCAGTACTTCCTCCCCTCCTCTTCACCCTCCTTTCCCCTCTGCTCCTCCCCTCCCCCACTCTCTCCCCCACCTCAAGTCAATCCCTCCCTCCATAATCCCTCTCCCCTCCCTACTCTCCTTGACGTCATTGTGAGGTGGAAGCTGCTGTGTTTTTTAAAACGGTGTTTTGAGATCCCATTGTGATTTAATTGTGGGGTGGAGCACTGCTGACGGGCAGTTTATGCAAATTAGATCCCATTGTGATGTCATTGTGATGTGGAACACTGAGGGGCAGACTTTAGGTGTTTTGTGTAAGTTTTAAACATAAATAACTTGCAAAATATGGCATCAGTCTGAACAAAATGTATTTTTTGTACATCACATGACAATGGTGAGTAAGGTGGGCCTTATTGTAGCTCTATTGGGTACCGTTTTTGCGCAGTTTCTGGTACAAACAAATATACAAAAAAGATGAGAGTTTGAGTAATATAATAAAGATAAGACAGATAGATAGATAAATTAAAAGGCCATTAAAGCATATTTTCCTGCATATAGATAAAAGTTGCATTCTCACATCTACAATGTTATTGATATTGGCAGCTGAAGTATTTTTGGTCAAGAATATTTGACAGAAAAACTAATTTACTACATAGAACAGCACAGGCCCTTCAGCCCACAATATCTGGGTCAAACATGTTGCCAAGATAAACTACTCTCATCGACCAGCATGTGATCCATATTCCTGCATTCCCTGCTTATCCACATGCCCATCTAAAAGGCTCAAACATCATTGTAATTCTCTCCACCACTATCCCTGGCAGCATGTTCCAGGTACCCACCATTATGTGTGAGAAAAAAAAACTTGCCCTGCACATCATATGAGAAAATGTAAGCTTCACAATGGTTCATCATTTGTACCCATAGGCACAAGAAAGGTTAAATATTTATTTATTCGTGCAGCAACCCAATGCCACAAACAGCATTCATTCCCAGAAAACAGAATCCAATGCATTTGGCCTTCATTGTCATCAAACACAGCAAGACTGCAAGAGTGTGAACCAAATATTCCCTCATCTGTTAGCTTAGTAGATATTTAAAAACTCACCTCATTCTGATTTAGCTACCAGCTTGGATATTATACATCAGCAAGTTTAATTGTTTTTCCTATGAGCCATTCAGTCACATTTTGTTAATCCAAATAAAACAGAATTGTGGTTAATGATACATCCACTAACCTAAGACGGCAGGATCTCTGGTTCAGTTCATGAAAATTAACTTCAAGAGAAACGGGCCCAAACAATCCATTCTTGATCTTTACTGTAACATGCTACAAATTATTAGAAATCATGAACAAATATATATTTTTAAATTGTGCAGTAAGTACCTTAAAAAATGCACAAAAGGACAGAATCTAAGCTTTGGGTTAGTTTAGACACAGCATAGAAACAGGCCAATCTGCTCATGCCAACCATTGATCACCTGTTCACACTGTCTATGTCGCTTTCTCATCAACCCCATGTACATTCTGAGCAATTTACAAAGGCTCATTAATCTAACAAATCTGCGTGGTTTGGGGGTGGGAAGAAACCAGAACACCTGGAGGAAACCCATGTATTCTCCTCTCTCCAAAGACTTCCTAAAGAGCTTTATAACGATGCACAATAATTTTAATATATTCTTCAGGAAACTGGAAAAAATAGTAAAACAGATTTACACAGCCATATTTTGCCATTTGGTCTTGAGGGTTCAAATGTAAATTGCTTCAAATGTATGCCAGATGGAAAGGATATACAATGGGAAATGTTTTGCATTTATCACAGTTGGTAGATGCAACAGCATACATAAAAATGGATCTTGAAATCTCCAAGAGTAACTATGAACAAAAATTGGGCAGTGCTGAGAGGAGGAATGTGAAGCTCATATTTGCCTCCAATACTTCAGAATATACTAGGCGATTTATAATACTAATAGTCAACCACAGTGTTGATATTGATTTTAACAGGACCTAATTCACCTTTAATATTGCACAGTAATCAATCTGCTGTCATGAACGCTCAAGAGAAATAACATTCGGTCCAAGTCATCACAATCCGAATGTATTGGTAGTGTAATGAATAGAAAGCTTGTCTAAAAAAAAAATATATATACATATAATCATGGTTTAACATTTGCACAATGGCACATTTAAAAAAAAAACTTAAGTGACATAATCCTATCTGATAGAAGCCCTCAGCTTTCAACAAAATGTCAGCCACAGTAGCATTAACCTCAAATCCTAAATGCTGTAAAAAAGTGTTTATTATCTGCCATTTCCATTCAAGCCATTGAATTATTATGTGCCGGTCTTAAATAATATGGCAATGGTGTTCAGTAATAATCAGGTGAATACATTCTCAGATTAATATTCTGAATTCCAATGTGTTAATTTGATGCAACTTTTAGTTGACAATATGTGATTAATGTGTTGCACTGCTGGCTGAGCTGCTGCCTCTGACAGTTTAAAATGCTAGGTTTCTTTATCAGTATCAGTAGTTGACACGCCTTTGCCTGCTGCTTTGCTAGGACCACCACTAATTTGTAATGAACTTGCTTTTCATGGAGCACCATGATTTTTTAAAATATTCTGTCAGTGTCATTTCCTTGAAGAAAATTACAAGTTTCTATAGGTGTGATTACTGACAAGCATTTGTGGTTAAGAGGTGCTGCTTTACAAAAGAGGATTCTATTTAATAATACCCTTTTAAAACTGTTCATTATTAATGGTTGAAAACAACATGTAGAAACTTTTCCAAACTTTAACAGAAGCTGTGGCTATGCAAAAAAACTAAATGCTCTCAATTGGAAAAAAACGAAGCAAATTCTCTTCTAAAGACACAAAATGCTTGAGTAACTCAGCAAGCTGGTCAGGCCGAGTCTCTGGAAAACATGGATAGTTTATGTTTTGGGTCAGGATACTTCTTCAGACCATGTCTTTTTGTGTAAACCAGCATTTGCAGTTCCTTGATTCTAACCAAAATTCTTTTATCCAGTCCAAAGACATCTGAAGAAGGGTCTAGACCCGAAACATCACCTATTACTGTTCTCTAGAGATGCTGCCTGACCTGCTGAGTTACTCCAGCATTTTGTGTCTATCTTCTCTTATTTTGGTTTTAATATCAGTGAGAAATTAAGGATATTAACCAATTTCCCCTCTACGTCCCATTTAGTTAGGTTTTATACATATCTGCTGTGTTTATGAAAGGTTTTGACAAAAGCCACCACATTTTGGCATAAATACTCTGTAAATTAAGTAGACATTAAGATGTCTGGCCTATTATGTTAAGAGTTTTGTCCAAATTGAAATGAAGTAGTAGTTTCCTAGAATAAAATCAATATGGATATTAAAATCCTTTGCCAACTATATTAATAGTTGATTTTGATGAGCAGTATTAAAAGTAGAGGTTCACTTGCATCTCCTCCAACCTCATCTACCGCATCCGTTGTTCAAGATGTGGACTCTTATACACCGGCAAGACCAAACGTAGACTGGGCGATCAAATCTGCCTGAACCTACCTGATCTCCCTCCCGGTTGCTAAACACTTTAATTCTCCTTCCCGTTCCCACACAGACCTTTTGTCCTAAGTCTCCTCCATTGTCAGAGTGAGGCTAAACAGAAATTGGAGGAACAGCATCTGATATTTCGCTTGGGCAGCTTACAGCCCAGTGGTATGAATTTTGACTTCTCTCACTTCAGATAGCCCCTGCATTCCCTCTCTCTCTCTATCCTTCCCCCACCCAAGTCACACTAGCTTCTCGTTTTCACCCCACAAACAGCTAACAATGGCCTGTTTCCATTATCATTGTTACTTTTTTGCACATGTTTCATTCATTGTTCTTTATCTCTCTACATCATTGTCCATATCTCTTGTTTACCCTTATCCCTAACCTGTCTGAAGAAGGGTCTTGACCCGAAACGGCACCCATTCCTTCTCTCCAGATATGCTGCCTGTCCTGCTGAGTTACTCCAGCTTTTTGTGTCTATCTTCGGTTTAAACCAGCATCTGCAGTTCCTTCCTACACATGAATATAGTTGGAGTGGCAAGAATATCCCTAATATTTATTGCTTGAGCCATTGACATCTACTGCAACAACCGCCATAGCAATGTTTTTGCTGTATTGAAGCTTTAATCAAAGGACATTAAATGAGTCAAACTCAAATCACAAAAGCAAACATTAAAAGAGTGTTGGAGCTGTGATTCCTGAGTTGGCAAGAAATGACAATACCCGACTGTCAAGGAGAACACCACCACATATTTCCTTGTTGTAAGACAAAGGCAGACATTTATATTCAATCATCTCTCTATATACAAGCTGCCAGTCTCTAGGCATTGTTGGAAAAGGTGCAGAAGAGATGCACCAGGGAGTTATCTAAACTTGCTGAAAGGAACTGCCAGAGGAAGCAAAATAATTGGATACAATTAACCATTTGGACAAATATATGGATAGGAAAAATGTAGAGAACTATGGGTCAAATGCGGGCAAATGGGACTAGCCCAATATGCCAACTTGATAAAGCTTAGTCCACCATTCAGACCAGACTCATCACGATTGACTTCATCTACACTTTACGATACCACG